>NW_005872211.1:0-87086 GCF_000147115.1 Myotis lucifugus
CAGAATGATAGAGGCGAAATAACAACAGACCCCACAGAAATACAAATGATTGTTAAACAATACTACGGGCAACTCTACTCCAACAAACTGGACAACCTGGAGGAAATGGACAAATTCCTAGAAAAATACAACATTCCAAAACTCAATCAGGAAGAATCTAAAAACCTCAATAGGCCAATAACTATGGAGGAAATTGAAGCAGTCATCAGAAAGCTTCCAGCAAACAAAAGCCCAGGACCAGATGGCTTCACAGGGGAGTTTTACCAAACATTCAAGGAAGAACTAAAACCTACCCTCCTCAGACTACTACAAAAAATTCAAGAGGAAGGAACACTTCCAAGCTCATTCTATGAAGCCAGCATCACCCTAATACCAAAACCAGGTAAAGACATCACAATGAAAGAGAATTACAGGCCAATATCCCTCATGAACATAGATACCAAAATCCTCAACAAAATCTTAGCAAATCGGATCCAGCAGTACATCAGAAGGATCATACACCATGACCAAGTAGGATTTATCCCAGAGATGCAAGGATGGTACAACATCCGTAAATCAATAAATGTGATACATCACATAAACAAATTGAAAGAAAAAAACCACATGGTCATATCAATTGATGCAGAAAAAGCATTCGACAAAATCCAACACCCATTTTTGATAAAAACTCTCAGAAAGGTGGGAATAGAAGGATCATACCTCAACATAATAAAAGCCATATGTGACAGGCCCACAGCCAACATCATACTCAATGGACAAAAACTAACACCATTTCCCCTAAGAACAGAAACAAGACAGGGATGCCCACTCTCACCACTCCTGTTCAACATAGTACTGGAAGTATTAGCCATTGCAATTAGGCAAGAAGAAGAAATAAAAGGCATCCAAATTGGAAAAGAGGAAGTAAAACTGTCCTTATTTGCAGATGACATGATATTATACATACAAAACCCTAGAGACTCCATCAAAAAGCTACTAGACTTAATACATGAATTTGGCAATGTCGCAGGATACAAAATTAACCCCAAGAAATCTGAGGCATTTCTATACACCAATAGTGAACTTGCAGAAAGAGAGATTAGAAAAACAATCCCATTTACCATCGCACCAAAAAAATTAAGATACCTAGGAATAAACTTAACTAAAGAGGTTAAAGACCTCTACTCAGAAAACTATAGGACGTTGAAAAAAGAGATAGAGGAAGACATAAACAGATGGAAGAACATACCATGTTCTTGGATTGGTAGAATCAACATCATTAAAATGTCCATACTACCCAAAGCAATCTATACATTCAACGCACTTCCCATTAAAATACCAATGGCCTTCTTCAAAGATCTAGAACGAACTCTCCAAAAATTCATCTGGAATAAAAAAAGACCCCGGATAGCTGCAACGATCCTGAGAAAGAACAAAGTAGGTGGGATCTCAATGCCAGATATCAAGCTGTATTACAAAGCCACTGTTCTCAAAACTGCCTGGTACTGGCACAAGAACAGACATATAGGTCAGTGGAATAGAATAGAGAGTCCAGAAATTAGCCCGAACCAATATGCTCAATTAATTTTTGACAAAGGAGGCATGAACATACAATGGAGCCAAGATAGTCTTTTCAATAAATGGTGTTGGGAAAATTGGACAGATATATGCAAGAAAATGAAACTAGACCACCAACTTACACCATATACAAGAATAAACTCAAAATGGATAAAGGACTTAAATGTACGACAGGAAACCATAAAAATTCTAGAAGAATACAAAGGCAACAAAATCTCATATGCCAAAACAATTTCTTCACTGATACAGCTCCTAGGGCAGTTGAAACTAAAGAGAAAATGAACAAATGGGACTACATCAAAATAAAAAGCTTCTGCACAGCAAAAGAAACCATCAACAAAACAACAAGAAAACCCACCTCGTGGGAAAACATATTTGCCAACGTCATATCTGATAAGGGCTTAATCTCCAAAATTAAGTAATAGGGAACTCATACAACTTAACAAAAAGAAGATAAACAATCCAATCAAAAAATGGGCAAAGGATCTAAATAGACACCTTTCAAAAGAGGACATTCAGAAAGCCAAGAGACATATGAAAACATGCTCAAAGTCACTAATCATCCGAGAGATGCAAATCAAAACAACAATGAGGTACCATCTCACACCTGTCAGAATGGCCATCATCAACAAATCAACAAACGACAAGTGCTGGAGAGGATGTGGAGAAAAAGGAACACTTGTGCACTGCTGGTGGGAATGCAGACTGGTGCAGCCACTATGGAAGGCAGTATGGAGGTTCCTCAAAAAATTGGAAATGGAACTCCCATTTGACCCTGTGATCCCACTTCTAGGAATATATCCCAAGAAACCAGAAACACCAATCAGAAAGGATATATGCACCCAGATGTTCATAGCAGCACAATTCACCATAGCTAAGATCTGGAAACAGCCTAAGTGCCCATCAGTAGATGAATGGATTAGAAAACTGTGGTACATCTACACGATGGAATACTATGCTGCTGTTAAAAAGAAGGAACTCTTACCATTTGCAACAGCATGGATGGAACTGGAGAGCATTATGCTAAGTGAAACAAGCCAGTCAATGAAGGAAAAATACCACATGATCTCACTCTTTCATGGATAATTAAGACCATTACAAACTTTTGAACAATAATAGATACAGAGGCAGAGCTGCCTCAAACAGATTGTCAAACTGCAGCCGGAAGGCCAGGGAGGGTTGGGGGGCAGGAGGGAGGGGGGTAAGAGATCAACCGAAGGACTTGTATGCATGCATATAAGCATAACCAATGGACATAAGACACTGGGGCGTAGGGGAGGCCAGGAGAATGTCAAGGGCAGGGGGGGAAAAAAGTACACATATATAATACCCTTTGTAGTACTTTAAGCAATAAAAAAAAATTTTAAAAAAGAAGAAGAAGAAGATAAATGAATCCCAGGAAAAAAAAAGAAAAAAAGGAGAGTCTGGGAGCTTGGGTCACCGAGGGGTAAAAAAAAAAAAAAAAGAAAGAAAATCTCCACTGGCATGAGGAAGGGAGACGGTAAGAGGGAAATACATTATAGAGATAATCAATTAGAATTTTGAAAAACAAGCTAATTGGTTTGGATTAGCACCTGAATGTATGAAAGCACCATAAACTCAGATGGAGAAATTCGTAGTCGGAAGTGTTACGTTCATAGGAAAATCATCTCTTTTATTATTTACCTTTAAATAATAATGCATGTGAAGCATTCAATCCAGGAACTGGCACATGTAGTAAACATTTGGACTGTGGCCCTGGGAGTGAAGCTGTCACTTCCAGCAGAAAAATCTGGAAGCACTGAGGGCCTCAGTCCAAATTTTAACTTATATGAGGACACTTCACAGTCGAACATTTGCAGAACAATACATTTTAACATTTTAGAACAATACAAGCTAATTAGGAAACAACCTGTCGTTTTCACAGCATATTTGTGTGAAAAGAGCAAGGAACATCCCCAGTAGGGAGTATGCAGAGCAAATGAAGTTGTGCCTCTTGGAATGAAGCTGCATGAGAGGAGTGTGGTTCAAAGAATTATGTGGGGGAAAAAATGATGTAGTGAAATGTAATGGCCTCAGCAATCTGGGTTTGGACTCAGAAGGCTGAAGTGTGACACCATGTTTTTTGGTGTCCTGGAGGGAAAATTGAGAGAAAAAAAGCATATTACTTAAAAAGACCAGTGACAAATCACTCACACTCCCTTTATGTGCAACAGCTCTCATTACCCTAACACGTGACACCCACTGTTATCGAGTAGGGGCAATGTGACTCACATTGAGACCCAGAGTACCGGTATCTTCTATCTGCTCAACTGTCTTTATTGTTGTGGGAAGACACAGCATCAGAAGGAATGTAAGGAGAGTTTGACTTTGATGGGAACAAGGCCTGCTATCTTCTCTGATGTGAGGAATAGAGGGAGCAGATGGATTTGGGGTTAAGAGTTTGACAGACTAGGAATATTAGGAGAGAATCTGATCATGGTCTGTACTGTCACCACTATGACAGGATATGAACTTTGAGGACGTGGTCATTGCCTTCTCTCAGGAGGAGTGGGGGCTTCTTGATGAGGTTCAGAGACATCTGTACTGCAATGTGATGCTGGAAATGTTTGCACTTGTAGCATCTGTAGGTAAGACCTTCACATCTCTCCTTGTGTCCTGAGGCGATGTTCTCTCTTACTTTATTCTCCAGGCATATCACTCTATCTCTCACAGCCAGACCATGGGTTTTTGCAAATATTCCTCACTGTCTTTTCAAATGTGCTATGGCTGCCAGTGCTGAGCACTGTGGAGAGCCCTGAGCAATAGACTCCACAAACTTCTCTGACAACATTTGCCTCAGGAAGTGCAGGAAATTTCTGGAAGTCAGGGGTCTTACAGACAGCTTAATGGATCCCACCTGCTGTTTCTCTTCCTGGGAAGGTGACTGTATTTGGATCCATGGCTTCTACCTCTGCTCCTTTCCTATAGCTAAACTCCTGGGTGACTGTCTGTGCCAGACTATGGTCTTTATTTGCATGAACCATGGGCTATTCTTGTAAGACCCTCCTTCATACCAGGAACCAGCTCTTTCCCATCAGTGTTCAGATGCAACTGCCACTGGCTACATCACATTCCTACCTTATCTTTTACCTACTTTACTCTATCTGACATGTCACTTCACCTGTGACTTCCTGGCTTTGTGCTACGTTAACATTGTGGCATTTTTACATCACCTGTTCCTCTGAATTGCTGCCTCTGCAGTATTCTTTAACACTGATTTACACATGTGTTATGAAGTGCACACATATGCTTAAGTAGGTTTCAAACACCAGCTACTCATTTATTGAATTTTTCTTTAAATAAGACATAAGCAAAATTCTGCACAGTTTGCCTATGTCACCTGCAGACAAGCCCTACTGAACACTGTTAGCCTAAGAAAGGGCTGGAAGTCTTACCTCTCTCCCATGTGGTGCTTTTCATCTTTGTGTCATATTCCCGGGGTAGTTTTCCGTCTTTTATGATCTGCAGAGGCCCAGAACTTCACAGAAGCCTCTTATTAATGCTTCCTGCACATCTCTTCTTTTCTGAAAATTGCATGGAGCCCAGCTGTCATAGGCCACCTACTTTGTAATGGAACTTCCCCCTGTCACTGCAGTCTTCATTCATCTCCTCACCTTTTTTCTGTTTTCAGGTTGTTGGCATAAAATGAATAATGAGGAGGCCTATTCTGATCAGAGTGTTTCTGTTCAAGGAGAGTCACGTGTCAGGGCTTCTAAGACAGCTCCAGCAACCCAGAAGTCGCATTCCTGTAAGCGGTGTTTCTCAGTGTTAAAAGATATTTTGCACCTGACTCAGTCACAAGCGGAATACTTTGAGCACAAATGCTTCTTCAGTGAGGCATGTGTGAGAGACTTCTGTTTCAGTGAAAACCCTCACCAGCAACAGAAGGATGTCAGTGGAGAGACATCCTGCAAAGAAGCTATGGACAGGCCCTCATTTGTGACCAGGTGCAGCTTCTACTTCTCAGAGGTGCCTTCAAAGAACAAGGAGGTTGGGAAAGACATCCAAGCTCCCTCAGAGCTTCTCCAGCCCCAGGCTTCTCAGAACACTAAAGAACCACACTGTGGCAGTGAGGTTTCACAAGAATATCTCAGTGGAAAATGTCATCACCAGTGGGCTGAATGTGAAATAGCTGCCAGACAGAAACAGAAAGTTGTTGAATCTCAGGATGTCTGTTCTGGAGAACTGGTTTCTGAGTGTGACACATGTAGGAAAGTTTTCAGATGAAACTTTAACCTCATTATACATAAGAGAGTTCACACTGGAGAAAAGCCATATGAGTGTACAGATTGTGGGAAGTCCTTCAGTAACAGTTCCACCCTCATTCAACATCAGAGAATTCACACTGGAGAAAAGCCTTATAAATGTAGTGAATGTGGGAAGTCTTTCAGATATAAGTCTTATGTCAATCAACACCAGCGAGTTCACACTGGAGAAAAGCCATATGAGTGTACAGGTTGTGAAAAGTCCTTCCATGAGAGTTCTACCCTCATTCGCCATCAGAGAATTCACACTGGAGAAAAGCCTTATGTGTGTAGTGATTGTAGAGAATCTTTCAGATATAGGTCTGATGTCAATAAGCACCAGCGAGTTCACACTGGAGAAAAGCCATATGAATGTACAGATTGTGGGGAGTGATTCAGTAAGAGTTCTGCCCTCATTCAACATCAGAGAATTCACACTGGAAAAAAAGCCTTATGAGTGTACAGATTGTGGGAAATCATTTACCCAAAAATGTAACCTTATAAGACACCTGAGACTTCACAGTGGAGAAAAGCCTTAAATGATTAGGGAACGTTTCCTTTTTCTTACTCAGAATGACAACACTGAAGTTGACGTTTCAGTGCACTGGATGACACCCACCCAGATGAGGTACACGGTTAAAGCAGAGTTTATTCTGCTATATTTACATATTATTTATTTTTCATACCAACAACTCTAATCCTACATTTCCCACACTCTACATTTTCCTCCCTCCCTTTTATAATCTCTCTTTCTGACTTTCCCAGTCTTCCATGCAATCATTCATTTTCCATCCTTTAGATTAGTTCATATTTTTTATAATTTTTTGTGCACTATAAGGTGTATACTTTTTTTACAAATACTTCTTTCCTTAATGCCACAGATATTTTGAGATCCAATACAAATTTATTATGTGAATATTGAATTTGTTTTATTGCTGAGTATTGTGTTCTATTGATAACAACTTTATATATTGATCTCTCTATAAAATTGGTTATTTCCAGATTTGGGGTATTATAAATAAATCTGTTTGGAATATTTGTGTTCAGTTATTTAATAGATATCTTACTAGTCAAACATTGGCAATCTAGGTTAATATTTCACATCTTAACGTTTGCAGAACTGTGATCTAAAATGGTCATGCACTTTGCCTTCCCACCCAGGCACAGTATATAAAAATTCCAGTTTTTTTGGTTAATCCTTTTAAATGGTAGGCTTGGAATTGCCTATATGTGAAATTGCTTTCGTTTTAATTCTATTCCATAAGAATTTTTGATGGTGAACATTTTTTTATATTGTCTTTATCTCCTTTGTTAAAATGTTGGCTCAGGATTTTTGCCTTTTTTAAAATAACTTATTATTTTAACCTATATGAGGACACTTCACAGTCTGAGATATATATTTGAATTTCACTCATTCCTCTATAACTCAACTGACTTCTTTCCTGTATGCAACTATAGGTTTTTAATACAGTAAGGAAAACTGATTTTCTCAATTTTTATTCTATGTACAATTTAAGCCCACGTGTACCTTATACTTACAGGTTTGATATGCATGGTTAACATTCTCCACCATTCTTCTATAAGTCTAAGCATTCAAAAATACATTAAGTGAATTCTAAGTTCATAGTCTTTGTTAATTTCCATCATATAAATACCCTCATTGTGGTTAGTTTCAAACTGCCAAAATGATGGCACTGAACAAGGATATATTTCAGTAGCAAATCATTATATTTTACTAGAGGCCCAGTTTACAAAATTTGTGTACAGGGCAGTGGGGAGGGAGCAGGTCCCTCAGCCCGGCCTGCACCCTTTCACAATCCAGGACCCCTCCGGGGATGTCCAACTGCCAGTAATGTCCAATTGGGCCTAAACTGGCAGTTGGGCATCCCTATTGCAATCCGGGACAGCTGGCTCCTAACCGCTTGCCTGCCTGCCTGCCTGCATGATCGCCCCTAAACCCTCCTGCCTGCCTGATGCCCTTAAATGCTTGCCTTCCTTCCTGAGTGCCCCTAACCACTCTTCAATCCTGATATCATGACCTCTGAAATAGTGGTGTCCTGGGACTGTCTTACATCTCTTCTAGTCCTTGGACCTGGGGCACTGGAACCTCTTATTAATCTTTCCTGTACACTGCTTACTTTCAGACAATTGCATGGAAACAGTGTATTTTGTAGAATACATGTTTGAATCAGATCATCCCCATGGGACCACAGTCAACATTCATTTCCTTATCATTCTGTGTTTTTAGGTTTTTGTCAGAAAATGGAAGATAAGGTGGCAACTTCTGTGTAGACTGTATCTGTGGAAGGACAGTCACAGGTCAGGGCTTCTAACACAGCTCCAGCAAGCCAGAAAGCCCTTCTGTGTAAGTGTTGTTTCTCAGTGGTAAAATATACCCTGCACCTGACTTACTTAGAAGCAGCATTCTTTGGGGATTCATGTGTGAAAGTATTCTCTTTGAGTGACAAGCCTCACCAGTACTCAACACCATAGTATTCATATGGGAGAAAAGCCGTATCAGTGTAGTGATTGTGGAATGTTCTTTAGAAAAAAGTTACCCTAATTCAGCACCACAGAGTTCACACTGGAGAAAAGCCTTAGGAGTGTAGTGATTGTGGGAAGTACTTCCGTGATAGCTCTAACCTCATTAAATACCATAGAGTTCACACAGGAGAAAGATTTAAATGGGCAGGGAGTATTTTATCTTTCTGACTCAGCATAAAAACACCTACAGAGAAGGTTTTAGACCCATTTACCTAAATATAAAAACCTTTTTGTCAGAACATACACTCTGCCAGATTCCTCATAAGTTTCAGGATCTAGTGGGGCTTGCTAACCTCCTTGGGCCCACAAGCCTACTGTGAGTATTTGTGCAGAAGCTATTTCACCTCTACCACCTGGCTCACCCGAAGAGTATGCAGCATTCACAACCCCTCCTTGTTCAGAAGTTGTGCTTGAGAAAATTATGCATACTCTGAGCTCCTGGCTGGATCTTCATTTCTTTCTCTATGACTAGAGGATTGTTCTGACCCAGGTTTCGTCCAGGGCACCTGTCCTTAGCCAGGAAGTGCTACCTCTGTCAGGGACATTGTGCTTCTCACATCATGTGATGAATTGTTTCAGATTCCAATTCACTAACTTGCAAACCTCTTGCTGTCCTTTGCTCTGGTTTATGATCTTTTTGTAAAGGTGTTTTTTCTTTTGTACCATTAGTTTTGTTGGTTCTATTCACACCCTGAGATAAATGGAAAAACTTGTGATCTGTCAGCATGTAGGGTAAACAAATATAGTGGCTCCAAAACTTTCTGTGCTTTGGAAGGCACAGCATGATAACAGAACATTTCTCTTTGTCAAATGTTGGCTTATTTTGTATTGCTGCCCAAGGTCTTAAAAGAAAGACTGCAGTACTTTCTGGTTCTAATTTGCAGTCTGGTGCCTCTTTTATTGGTGAGGTCAATGTTTTCCATGAAGAGAAGGCCTTCTCTATTGTTCCGTGAACAATGTGAATTATATTCTCCATCACAGTATGTATTACCTCATTCTCAGCAATGTTAGGGGAAATCCTCCCCACATACTGTAAAGGTGCCATGTGCCATGATGTATGAAATTTCATATGCTGGTGTCATTTGTTGTAAGACTCTGATGTTTAGATGGAACCAACATTAGGACAGAAACACTGTATTCATAGTGAATGGGAAAGACTACAGTGACTTAGATGAAAAGTGCCTCTTCTGAACATTTTCAACAAATGGTCAAAGGTCTGTGGTGTTGGGGTCAAACCCCAACAGGTCCAGGGGTCCCCAAAGGTGTGGACAGAGTCGGAGAAGAAGGAATGACATGGAGACAGCATTCAGTTGATCAGCAGCCTAGCCAGGATCTCCAGCCAAGTTCTGTCTAGGTTCTCCAGCCAGGTTCTGTCGCCAGGTTCTGTCTTTTATTGTCTTGTTACATCTGTATTTATACTAGTTGATTTTAATCCTATCAATTTCTATTCCAAAGGTCAGGGCGTTTCTTATCTCCATTCCAGGGAGTAAAGATTATGTAGCTTAAGCGTGATTGTTTGTAGTTAAAGTGATTAACTACCTGCCTGGCACTTAGTTAAGGGGTTTTATTCCCTCCTTAACTTCAGGGAAAAATCCCTGCCTGGGGAAACAACCTTTCTCAGAGAGGTGACCTTGGTTAAAACACATAGCCCCAAGAAGGTGAGCAAACATTAGGAAGAGTATGCCATATACGCCAAGTCCCTTGAAACATAGGCTGTGCAGATGTTTCTTCCCTGCAGGGACTGTGTCAAGCAGCAAGGATGGACCGGCTTCCAGCACTGTGGCTTATGTGACCTTTGTGTACAGTTCTCAGGACCTCCATACCTGTTTCCTGTGGCTGACGTCATTGGCAGAAAAAAATAATCTAACAGGTTTTTTAAATTCCCCTGGCCCTTCTGGGTTGTTCAGCTCAAAATTTGCTCATCAGTCAAGACCTAAAAGATAGGGAAAGGATAATCCTGTAATCAGTCTAAAAATGTGTCTTTTGTAACCAGTCAGAATTCCTGTCGATTCTGATGGCAATAGTCTTCACTGCTTGCCAGTGTTTGCTGCCACTGAGACAAGGCTGTTCTGCCCAGGAAATGAGAATTGACATGCAACAAAGCACACTTTTCTAATGTGTACTACTTGGTGAGCTTTGACATAAGGATAAAACTATGAAGCTGTTACACATGAAATATGATTATCTGTCACCAATATACCAGGTGAGGCAAAAATTGATTTAACAGTTCTAAGAATACTTGCCCTGACCGGTTTGGCTCAGTGGATAGAGCGTCGGCCTGCGGACTGAGGAGTCCAGGTTCGATTCCAGTCAAGGGCATGTACCTTGGTTGCAGGCACATCCCCCGTGGGGGGTGTGCAGGATGCAGCTGATCAGTGTTTCTCTCTCAACGATGTTTCTAGCTGTCTATCCCTCTCCCTTCCTCTCTGTAAAAAATCAATAAAAATATATTTAAAAAAAAAAGAAAGAAAGAAACCCTAGCAAATGAATACCATGTTCAGTAATTAATATCTATGATTTAAATAATGTACTTGAAATATTTATAATGTTCCTTTTCTAGTCTGTCAATAAAAGCTATACATATAGAGGAAAAAAATTGACCCAACTGAAAAGAATAAATGGTAGAACTTGCACATGACTTCAGCTTTTCTCACTGCACAGAATATAGTCAAACAGTGCTATAGTTCAATATTTCACCCTTTGTTCTCCCTGCATGATCTACAATAATAATCTGCTTCGTATTGGTATTTACTGCTGTTTTGCTGACAATATCATGAAAGAAAAATTGGGGTGCTTCACTGGGCTGGAAAAAGTTTAGCTAAATCAGAAAGCAGGTCTAAGTAAGCAAGGTCACGGCAGCTTCACACACACACACACACACACACACACACACACACATACACACCTCACTGGTGCCAGTCACATGCGTTTCCATCTGTCATTGTTGATTGTGAATTTGGTTGACGCTTCTATTATAAGAAGGGGCAAATAGCGATATTGAAATATTTCTTCCAATTATTTCCTTTCAATGTCATAAATTCATGCACCGGGCCTCTAGTGATTAAATAATACTATCAAGACTCATAAGAGGAGCATATTTATACAGAAAAGATTTTTAAAGGATTAAGATCTCCTAAGTCACAGCTCTATGGTTCTAACCTCAACTGGCTCTACAGAGGCCGCCAGGAAAAGTAGAAGGAGCATTGGCCCTGGGTTCTCATTTGATCTCTGCTACTAATTAGCTTTGTGTTCTTAGGGATTTCACTTCAACTTTCTGGGACTCCTGGCTACATGTATAGAATGAGGGTAAAATTAGACCACTTAATTAAGGTTTCCACAAACTCTTAAAAAAATAACTCTAGGTTCAGATTTCTACAAATTCCTAAATATCTTAGCAACAATAACCTTGTCCTTGGATTAGCCTTTCTGGTGACACTTCACAAAAATGTAAGCACATTTTTATAATACTCATTTCAAAACTATACCATCTGTATAAAACTTATCCTATAACAGTTTGGTAGATATTTTAAACATTTCTTAGTAACTGTCCAGTAACCAAAAATAGTAAATTTAGCATTATCTTTTTAAAACATCAATTGAATATTTTTCGTGTTGATATGAAAAGGTTGTTTGTAAAGGCTCAGAAAATACAGATGTGTTGAGCATTATATGTCACATTTATTAAAATTCAAAACGTAACTTCCCAGGTATGAAAAACATCAGGTGAAGTCAATTAATTTTCTTTGGGTAAAAATCAACTGTTGAAAATATCAAATTAAAATGTGGCTGTATCTTCTTCCTTAAAAGTTAAAAACATAATAGATGTGATTTAACTCACACCAATGGTTTGTGAAGCTGAAATACTTTCATGTAGGGTCTGCTCAATGCTGACATTAGCTTCGTGCAAGAACTGAGAGCCTCATGTCACCTATTCTCTCCAGTGAGGAAGGGAGCTGTGTGTGAATCATTCCTGCCACCAAGCCCATTGGACAGCCAGCCTTCGAGGCAGCAGGGATGCCAGCCTCAGCTCACAGGTGGGAGAAGTGCTGCCATCTCTCTCAGAACAGTCCCAAATTCAGCCTGAGAAGGTCAAGCCCTACCAGCCAAGACCCAGTCAGGCCAGTGCTGGGCTCTAAGTAAGACTGACAATTGTCTTTTCCTCTTATTTCTTCTGAAACCAAACCAACCACCCTCCGAACCAAAATTTAATAATCATCCTTTCACTCAAGTCACTGCTGAATGAACACCAAGTTGTATATGAGCTCATGAGGTGACTTCCCTCCTAGACACACATTATAAGAGTCTGGAATAAGCTCTGTCCCTGCTCAGTCCCTTCACTCCACCCCCCTCCCACAGCCCCTCCCTTCCAAACACATCTACATCCTGTTGGACCAGGTAGTTAACTTTCTGGGGACTACAGATCCGTCTTGTCCTCTGGCTTGAGATACAAGCTCTGGAGAAGCAGGACCCCTCACTGCCTGGCTTAATAGACATGGGGCTCTGCTGGGGTCTGGCTGGAACTCTGTCCCCAGCTGCCTTCTGTCAGTGCAGCAGCCACCACTCATCCAGGTCCAGGGAGTACATGCAACCTGTACTGGAATGACAGGGGCCCAGCTGCGCACAGGGAAGGAGCCCACACTGGGGCTCTTGGTCTCTCACTGGGGCTCTTGGTCCCAGGTGGGGACTTGATGGAGCCCCTCCACTCTCCTGCTGGGCCTCAGAGCCACACACCTGGCCCAGCACCAATTCTCCCCGGCAACTGCCCTGGGCTTTTGCCTGCCCACACCCACCCACCTGCCCAGCTGCCACTGCTGCTCCCAGCCTTGCCACCTGAGAGGAATCTGGGCTTCTCAACCATCTGAATGTGAAATTTCCCAGCCTAAAACCCCTGACTGGAAGTTGCAGAGACCACAGGGGCATGTCCTAGCTCAAAGCTTCTGCCAGCTTCTTGGCTTTAGTCCCAGAGATGTCATCATCCCCTGTGGGTGATTGTGCAGCTCAGCCCAGGTTCCCCACCTGCCACACTTACGGCAACTGTACCTCCCATACTGTTCTCTGGACCATTGCCTGAGAATCCTGGCTGCTGGTCACCATGGGGCCCTGGGCTGTGCTGGTAATCACACACGTGGACTGACTGGTGAATAAACACATATATTGATTTTAGAGTGAGAGGAAAATAGGGATAGAGAGACAGACACACACACAGTTCTTTTGTTCTGTTACTTTCATACCTTCAGTGGTTGATTCTTGTAAATGCCCCGACCGGTGATGGAACTTGCCACCTTGGCGTATTGAGATGATTCTCCGACCCACTGAGCTATTTGGCCATGGCAAGACATACGCAGTAATTTAGGTAAAATACCCAATCATGTATGAATAGATACATACAAAAACCATCATGATGACAGAGTAGTGGAAGGCAAGATAGGATTCATGGGATTCCATAAGTGTCGTTTATATGGATAAATTTAAGGTAAGCAATTTCTAAGGCAGGCTGTATTTTTGCATCAGTTCTATGTGCCAAAAATGAAGCACTGATAAGGGCAGGAGGATCTTGGTTTCAGCAATGCAGGAATGCATGGAAACACCAAAGGCATATGCTTTAAAATATATATACTTTAAATCAAATATTCTTACATCAAACTTTAAGAAAGTTTTAAAAATTGACAGTTCCCAATAATTCTATTTTATTATCAAAGTTCTGGAGCATATTTGTTGCTACTGTATCAGCATGTTGCAAATAAAATATAATGATGTGCTATTGATGTATCTTAACATGTCTATGTTCAGTGCCATCAATTTAGCAGTTTGCAACTGACAATGATGAGAGTATTTACACCAGGAAAATCAACAAATATTATAAACCCAGACTTCACTTAATGTATTATTCAATGCTTAAATTTAAAGAAAGGGTACTGGAGAATGTGAACAATGAAGATTAAATGTATAAGTATATGCTACAAGTTTCCTTAAATTGAACATAGGATAAAAATGAATAAAAACAAGTTTCCTTCCAGTATTCAAAATCTATGGTTCCATATGGCAAAGAAGTCACTTGAGTCATTGAGGAATGAGTGAAATTCAAACATATTCTTAAATGCTACACAGTCCTCTTTCAAGTTAAAATAATGAATTTCTTTAAACAATTTGAAAGAGATTACAAGCTGACTTTTTAAACAAAGAAAGTAAAGACAGTGTAAATAATGTGTGAAAAACTGTTCACCATAAAAAATTCTTAGGTAAATAGAATTAAAACAAAAGTGAGTTAATACTAGTCTCAATTCTGGGTGCCCTTTAAAAAGATTAACCATTTCGTGTGCTGGCAGAGTTGCATAAAACTGGATTTTTTTAATACTGTGGCTTTGTGGAAGGCAAAAACAATGACCATTTTGGGTCACATTTCTGCATATCTTAATGTGTTTAACATTCACCCACACAAGAACAGTTTGAGAAGTAAAACATATACATAAATAGAGATAACTGAACACAAATATTCTCAGAAGACTTACTTATAATACTCCAAACCTGGAAATAACCATAATCATAGACAGACCAATAGGCAAAGTCAAATTTCCCTCTGGCAATGATTTTTCTGAAGGGGCTGCCCATCAGCCCTTCTGAAGGCAGCCTGGGGATGGAGGCAAACTGTGAGGCCTCCTGAGGAGAAGGTCAAGTCCTGCCACAGCGCCCACATGCCCCAGGACCCCCTTTCTAATTTCAGTGTCCACAGCAGCCACAGTGACCTGGCTTCATCTCCCAAATGGGGGGAGGGGGGCATGCTTCCAGCAGGCTTTCCAACTGGACTCTGCCACCCCTTCCCGGATTGTCTCAGGGAGGCCTCCACTCACCACCACTGGCTTCACCTTGTGCCTGAGCTCCTGTCGCCTGTCACAGCTGTCCTGTTCACTGTCTTGGGCTGTCCTCCATAGGACTCCAGCTCCTAAGG
Source organism: Myotis lucifugus (assembly GCF_000147115.1). Classification (NCBI taxonomy): domain Eukaryota; kingdom Metazoa; phylum Chordata; class Mammalia; order Chiroptera; family Vespertilionidae; genus Myotis; species Myotis lucifugus. The sequence goes on from NW_005872211.1 coordinate 15,313, forward strand.
GAAGGGGACTCTGTATCTCCGGAGTCTTGGACAGTTGGGTCAACAGTGTCCATGCCCCCGGTCCTTACAGGTCTCAGATGTACCCGCCCTTGGCTGCTGCCTCTACATCCAGTCTGATTCCAATTCTCATTCCTAGAGCCTTCCCTCAGCCCACCTTCTCAAGGACCCTGCCCCCCAGCCCTGTCCCAGACCCCAACCTTTCTGCTCCTTCACTCACACACCCCAGCAGCACACTATGCCCAGCGTTCAGAGTCCATAAACTCACTTCAGGAGCGTCCCTTCAGTGGGAACATCACAGGCACAGCCAGGAAAGGGTGTAGAGGGTGGGCTGTGCAGGCAGTAGAGCAGTCTCAGTGCAGCAGGGTGGATGCTTACCCATGAAGGACAGATCAGGGACACTTTCTCTCTCTGGGTTGATAAATATCTGGAACCTCCTTAGTGGCTAAACTTCAAGACAACTGGTAACCCAGGACCACCTGGCTCAGCAGCCTGCTTCCCCTCCTGCTGGGCAGATAGGGAATCAGCCTCTGCAGAGACAGCTCCTCTCCCTCCCTGGGCTGGGCAATGGCTGGAGCACCTCATTACAGTGGACTAGGTTAGCCCTTCCTGGGTCACAAGTTTTCTTGAAGGACATGCTGATCCCAGGTCATGACTACCCTGGTAACTTATGTTCCATTTCCCACTAACCATGGCCCCAAGGAGCAGAGAGGACACCAGACTGAACTGGGACTAGAGGAGGCCTCAGTGCCACTCATATGGCCCAGCACCAACTCTCCCTGGAAACTGTCCAGGGCTTTTTCCTGCCCACACACACCTTCCCAGCTGGCATGGCTGCTCCCAGCCTTGACACCTGAGAGGAATATGAGCTCTTCTACTACCTGAATTCTGAAACAGCCCAGTCTCAACCCCTGGCTGAAGGTGCAGAGACCACAAGAGGCATGTCAAGACTCAGATCTACTCCCGGCTCCTTAGGTTTTAGTCTCAGGGAGCACAGATGTCATCATCCCCTGGGGGTGATTGTGAAGCTCAGATTCCCACCGTCCACCCTGACAGCTAGGTACCTCCCACACTGTTCTCTGGACCATTGCATGCATGACCCTCATGAGGACCCTGGCTGCAGGTCACCATGGAGTCCCAGAGCTGTGCTGGTGTTCACATGTGTGTGGACTGACTGGGTGAATAAAATATGTATATTGATTTGAGAGAGAGAAATAGGGAGACAGAGAAATTTACTAATTTTTTGTTCCTGTAATTTCCTACAGTAGATTAGATTTGGCCTTCCTGGGTCAAAAATTTTCTTTCATGTGCCCTGACTGGAGATGGAACCTGTAATCTTGGTGTTATTGAGATGATGCTCTGACCAACTGAACTATCTGGGCACAGCCAGACATATTGGGGGTTTTACGTTAAGTAACCCACTAATGTACGTATGGATAAATAGAAACAAGAACAACCATCATGGTAGATAATGTTGGAAGGCTAGAATAGGATTTATGGCTTTCATAAGTGTTTTCCTCATACAGATATATTTCAAATAAGTTATTTCAAAGGCAGAATGTGTCCATGCATCAGATATTTTATTTGCCAAGAAAGAAGCACTGAGGAGGGCAGGAGGAACTTGGTTTCAGGAATACAGGTATGAATGTAAACATCAAAAGGGCATGTTTAAAAAGTGTACATGTGAGCCTTCCCTGGTTTGGCTCAGTGGATAGAGTGTCGGCCCTAGGACTAAAGGGTTGTGGGTTGATTCTGGTCAAGTGTATATACCTCCATTACAGAGCTCCTCACAGGTACTGGTTAGGGTGCGTACAGGAGGCAACCAGGTGATGTGTCAACCTGAGATGGTTTAAACGTCTATCTCTAGTGAGGAAATCCAGGTTCAGAGACTCAGTGTAGATTGCCTGATTGTAGAGTAAATAAAAGGCAGGACTAGAAGTAAAAACCATGTGTCTATAACAACAGACTTTAAAGTTAGGCTGACATTAACATCAATGCCTCCTAGAGAGTAGAGTCGGTACTTCATAACCATTAGGATTGGCTAGATGTAACAGTCCCAAAGCTTTAGTAGCTTAGCATAAAGAAGGTATCTTTCTTGTTCATACCATATGTATAGCCTGGTTCTCCAGGGACCGGGATAAAGGAAGATCCACCATGTAGGTACCTGTTGACATTATCAGAGATGGACAGAGAGGGTGGCCAGTCTCAGTGTTTCCAGAGTCTTGTGTTAGTGGTGACAGGCTTCACTCCCAACACATTTCATTGGTCAAAGCACATCACAGAGCTGCAGCCAACCTCAGGGAGTCAGCAGCAGAAACTGGTATACTTGATGGGCGTCATTAAGGTGAACATATGATGCCAACCTCTTTTGGGCTGTGCAAGGGCAAAAGATAGTTGGACAGGTAGGAAATGACAGTAGTAATGAGTCAGGATAGTTCGCTTTCTCCTCATTGAGATTGATTTTCTCCCCAAGCTGCCCCAAAACCATCACTTTCAAGATTCAAAGGGGTGAACTTCCAAAAAAGGAGTTTGGTAAGATGTCATGGGCAGTAAACTCAACACCAATTCTGAGTGTGACTTTGGGTAAATCCCAGGCTGCCTGGATTCCAGCACTATGGTCAAGGTGAAGACCCACATGTTAAGAGTGTTTACTGGGAAGGGTACAGGACTGTGAGCATCCCAACACCCCTGTTTATTTTCAATTAACATCAGTCAGTACCTGCTTCCAAGGTTCCTTATCTTTTGCATTGCCCTGCTGAGAGCTCCCAGTGAGGATGATGGTGAAAAAAAGCTGACGTTAACATCAATGGTGATCCTGTGCTTTCTTTCCATTTGTTCTGTGTATGAACGTGTGCTACACGGTCCCTGGATGGTTCTCCACACTGGTCCTAATTCTCCCTCCTGGTCCCAGTGTTGGATGGGCCATGCACACCCAGTTAATGACCAGAGCCCAGAAGTCCAGGAGTGACGCTTCACGGAGCCCCAGGCAGCTTCCTGTATTAGTTGTCAGCCTAGCTTTGACATAGCAAGGGACACCCCTCTCCTGGGATATCCAGTTCCTCATTACCAGTGGGGACTTAGGAGCCCAGAAGTCTTCCCCCTCAGCTTCCCCCACATGAACTCATCCTCGTATTCCTTCGCAAGGATCCTGGAACCTCCAACTCCTTCACAAAGACTATTGTCCTTTCCAAATGATTCCAATCCACACTCTATATCTCTTGTCTGCAATCAGAGTCTTCTTCAATTCCCCACCTCTTCACAGCCTGGAATTCTCTGAACTGACCCCATGCTTAATCCATCCTTGAGACTTTAGATGAGACCTCCATAGGGACACCAGATGCCTGGAAGGGAAGAAGGGGCTCACCTGGGGGTGGGGAAGAGGAACATATTGATGCAGAGGAAGGTGCCTCTACAACGCCTCACTGAAGACTGCCTATGCACTTGCCCATTGTGGGAATGCACAGACTCAGAGAGAAACATACAGATAACCCAAGCACAGAAACACACAGGTACAGATCACTCATAGCCTCTGCTGGGCACTCAGGTGCTGGGCTTATGTACAGGTTTACACAGACCCACACTGTAGACATGGGGAACACACACACACACACACACACACACACACACACACAAACAAATAATTGCGGCCACCCAGACAGTGCCACAGGATACACAGACAATGGACACACCCCCATATGCTGGCAGGAAATCTTATCACCAATCCTGTCCCAACACCCAAACTCCCTGCCCCCTCAACCTCACATCCCACAGTGCATTGTCTCTCAGAGCCCAGGCTCCATCACCTCACTTCGGGTGCAAGGGTCTGCTTTGCACAGGCCAAACTTGTGGAGGGTGGAGACCACCTGTAATGCATCCCCCCAGTGTGGTATCATGTTCAGACCAAGCCTCTCCTTCTGGAAATGCTTAGATTGCAAAATGGTCTCACCATTGAAAAAAACAGCACCATTTCCTGGAGAATCCATGCTACACACAGGACTGGTCCGGCAGTAGAATTTTAAATGAAATAAAAGTGGAAAATTACCTAGAAATGCAAAAGCAGAGAGATTCTAACAATGCCTGTGGATCTCAGGGGAGTGTGTGGGCTGCTCAGAGGTAGGTGAGCTGATTTGAGGGCCTCAAGTATCAGGAACTGCTCTGGAACACCTGGGAGGGATCTGGGCTCTTCCACTACCTGAATCCAAAATAGCCCCAGTCTCAACCCCTGGCTGGATGGTGCTGAGACCACAAGGCCCATGTCCAGGCCCAGAGCTTTCCCCAGTCCCCTAGGGGTTAGTCTCAGGGAGCAAAGATGTCATAATTATCTGTGAGTGACAGCAGCTCAGCTCAGTTCCCCACCCTCCACACTGACAGCAGCGGCACCTCCCCTTCTGTCCTCTCCCTCACTGTGTGCTCTGCCCTCATGAGAACCCTTATGGCTGGTTCACCACAGGGTTCCTGGTCTGTGATGGTGTTCACATTAGTTGACTCATTTGGCGGGGGGAAAAACCCACAAATATATTTATTAGAGAGAGATAGAATAGGGAGAGACATCCATTTGTTGTTCCACTAATTTTATATTCATTGTTTGATTCTTGCATCTTCCATGAGGATGGAATCTGCAACCTTGGCATTATTGAGTCAACTGAACTACCTGGCCAAGGAAAACTTACAAGGGGTTTTAAGTAAAATAACTAATGTATCTACGAATAGGTAGATACTATAACCGCTGTGATGAGAGATAGTGACTAAAATTCAGTATGTTTCGTGTTTTCTTTATATGGATATATTTGAAATAAGCTGTTACAAAGGTAGATTATGTCCTTGCATCAGTAATTTCATGTGCCAATTAGGAAGCACTGAAAAGGGGAGGAGGATTTGGTTTCAGGGATGCAGACATGTATGGAAACATAAAAGAGCATGTTAAGAAATGTGTTTTATCTGGCTGGTGTTCTTCAGTGGTTCAGGATCAAGCTATGAACCAGGAGGTTACAGTTGGATTACTGTCAGGGCAAATATCCAGGTTGAAGGCATGATACCCAGTGTAGGTCTTCAGGAGGCAGCTGATCAATGATTCTCTCACATCACTGATGATTCTCAATCTCTTTCCCTTCCTCTAATAAAAACATATTTTAAGTATATATTTATTTAGTTTAAATTTGTTTTAAGTCAATTATACTTATATCAAACTTTTAAAAATGTTTAAAACTTGTCACTTTCCAATAACTCATGAATGTTCTTGAGTATATTCATTGCTACTGTATCAGTATGCTGAAAATAAACTATAATGAGGTATACTGAAATATCTTATGTCAATGCTCAATGGCATCATTCTGGCAGTTTGACATGCCAAACTGTGGTGTTGATGAGAGTATTTACACCAGCAAAATTGCAAACTACTACAACCTAGACTTCACTTAATGTATTATTAAATGCTTAGACTTAAAGACCACCAGTAGAGAATGTGAACAATGCAGATTAAACTTATAAGTGTAAGGCACAAGTGGGATATAAATCATATATAAAGTAAAAATTGAGAAAAAAACATTTTGTATATAGAATTCCAAACCAAGAATTCCACACGGCAAAGAAGTCAGTGGAGTCACTGAGGAATGAGTGAAACTCAAACTTATGTCTTAGAGGTTGCACTGTCCTCCTATTGGTTAGATTCATAAATTAACATTAAAAATAAACAAAAATCCTGAGCAGACATTTAAACAAAGGAGATAAAGACAGTGTAAAGAAATGCATGAAGAAATGATCGCCATCAAACATTTTTACGGAAATGGAATTAAAACAAAAGCAAGTTAACAGTATACTCATTGATGGGGCTAATATTTAAAAAGATTAAACTTCACATGTGCTAGCAGGGTTGCAGAAAAATGGAATTTTCATTACTGTGGGTGGGTGGGAAGGCCAAGTGATTGACCATTTTAGATCACAGTTCTCCATATGTTAAAGTGTAACACATTCACTGACACTGGAACAGTTTGATCCCTAAGACATACACCTGTAGAAAGAACTGAATACAACATTCCCAAGGTTTTATTTTTTTAATTTTTTTAATTTTTGTTTTTAGTATATTTTATTGATGTTTCACAGAGAGGAAAGTAGAGGGATAGAGTTAGAAACATCAATGAGAAACCTTGACCAGCTGCCTCCTGCACAGGCCGACGCTCTACCCAATGAACCAAACCGGTTAGGGCCCAGGTATTTTATTTATAAAACCCCAAACGCACAAATAACTGAAACCATAGACAGCTCAGTAGTTAAAGTGGTTATCCACAGAATAGATTATTTCCTAGAAATAAAAAATTAACTATTTACATAAACAATAGTGTCGAATCTCAAAATATCTGTGTAGCATGAAGGAAGCCAGTGTTTGTTAAAGAGAATGAACCTTATAGTGCCAATACAATTATGAAAAATATAAACTACTCTACTGTACAGGAAGGTAAATCGATGCCTGCATGGAGGGCTGGGAGGCAGAAAGCTGACAAAAGGACTGAAGGTAAATATAGGATGTGGCAAAAGTAGGTTTAGAGTTGTTGGTATGGAAATAATACAATGATTAATAAATAACAACACAAATATAAACTCTGCATGGCCTTTTGTGCCACATTTTGTTGGCTGTGATCATGTTCACTGAAAGCCAGTGGTTTGCTTCCAGGTAAGGGCACATGCCTTCCTGAATCCCCAATAATTGGTCATACGGGAGGCAGATGATTGCTGTTTCTCTCCCTCTCCCTTCCCTTCAAAATTTAATAGAAAATACATTTTAAAATATATAAAATAGTTACTTGAAAAAGAGAATTAACTGTGTGTTTTGGCATACTCACAACAGTAAGCCTACTTTTTTCCCAACATGGATGTGGGTACCAGAGAAGCCTTTTTCACCTGTGATGGTTTCTCAGCTTTATCTGCATGTTCAACCTCACCAAATAGTGCACATTAGAAAACTGCATTCCCTTGCTCGTCAGTTACATATATACCTAAATAAAGTCTTGAAAGGTGGTTTCATATAAATCCTAGATATCCCGCTGTTGTTAGAAAATTAAGATGGCAACCCTATATAGAGAGGACCATCTCTCTCCTCATTTTTTGAGAGGACCAGCCTAGCCTCAGTGACAGCAAATATTGGCAAGCAGTCAAAACTATTGCCATCAGCCCAGCTGGTGTGGCCCAGTGATCGAGCATCGACCTATGAACCAAGATGTCAAGGTTCAATTCCTGGTCAAGTCACATGCCCAGATTGAGGGCTCGATCCCCAGAGCAGGGCGTGCAGGAGGCAAGTGATCAATGTTTCTCTCTCATCATTGATATTTTGCTCTCTCTCTCCCTTTTTCTCCAAAATCACAAAAGTATATATTAAAAAAAAAAAACTATTGCCATGAAATTCAACAGGAATGCTGACTGCTTACAAAAGACACATCCTGGGACAGATTGCAGGATTATTCTTCCTCTAGCTTTGACTTCTTTCCTGTTGAGCAACTACCTTATGTAAACACTCTAGAGGGTCAAGGGAATACACAATAGCATTAGGTTATTTTATCTGCCAATGACTTCAGTTACATGAAACAGTTCTGGAGTTCCTGAGAATGTCTTTACATTAAAGGTCACACAAACCACAGGCCCTGGAACAGTGGTGGCCTTATGTTCAGAAGAGGCCCTTTTCATCTAATTTACTGCAGGCTTTCCCACTCACTATTGAAACAGTGTTTCTGTCGTAATTGTGGTTCCACCTCAGCGTCTTACAATAATGACACCAGCTTATGATATTTCATACTTCTTGGCACATGGCTCCTTTGCAGTACATGGAGAGCAGGCTCTCTAAACATTGCTGAAGCTTATGTAATACATACTTTGAACAGAGAACATGATTCATATTGGTCACAGAAGCAGAGAGACTTTCAGAGTGACCTTTGCCCTCACCAATAATCGAGGCACTAGGCTGCAGATTAAATGCACAAAGTCATGTGGTCTTTATTTCAAGGCCATGGGCTGCAGTAAATAATAAGCCAAAATTGGACAAAAAGTGATTTCCTGCCATTATGCTCTCCCTTCCAAACCACATAAATTTGTGATAAACACAATATCTATTCATCTCTGCATGCTGACAGATCACATTTGTATTTGCAAATCATCTGTGGCCGTGAATAAAACCAAAATTAAAGGTACAAATGTAACAACACCTTTAAAAAAAGATCATAAACCAGAGCACAGGAGAGCAAGGGGTTTGCGAGTTGGTGAATAAGAATCCCCCCAAATTTATCAAAGCATAATGTGAGTACCACTATGATCCTGAAAGAGGTAGCACTTCTTAGCTGAGAACAGGTGCTCTGGATGAATCCTGGGTCAGGTCCATTTCCTAGTCATAAGCAAATGAATGAAGATACTGCCAAGAGGTTGGAGGAACCATAATTACTTCAAGCAAAAGCAAGAACACAGAATACAGTCCCCTGAGCACCCAGGGATTGTGACCTTTGCATACTCCTCAGGTGAGCCAGGTGTTAGAGGTGAAATCTCTTCAGCGACAAGCAGACGGTGACATCATTTGGGTCATAGGTCTGGGCATGTTAGCAAGTACAATGCAGCTCCTTCAGGTCCCATGTGTACCTCAAATTTATGAGGAATCTAGCAGCGTGTATGTTCCCGTAAAAGGGGTTTACATTCATGTAAAGGGTCCCATAGAGCCCTTTACGTGTTCTTATAATAAGTGAGAAAAATAAAACATTCCCTGCATATTTATGGCTTTTCTCCAGTGTGAACTCTGTCATGTCTAGTGAGGTGAGACCTTCGACTGAAGGACTTCCCACATTCACTACACTCATATGGCTTTTCCCCAGTGTGAACTCTGTGGTGTATAGTGAGGTCAGACCTTCGACTGAAATACTTCCCACATTCACTACACTTATATGGCTTTTCTCCAGTGTGAACTCTGTGGTGTCTAGTGAGGTGGAATCTGTGACTGAAGGACTTCCCACATTCACTACACTCATATGGCTTTTCTCCAGTGTGAAGTCTGTGGTGTCTAGTGAGGTAAGACCTTTGTCTGAAGGACTTCCCACATTCACTACACTCATAACGCTTTTCTCCAATGTGAACTCTGTTGTGTTTAATGAGAGCAGTGCTTTCACTGAAGACCTTCCCACAATCAGTACACTCGTAGGGCTTTTCTGTAGTATGAACTCTCCTGTGTTGAAGGTGGTTAAAGATACATCTACACACTTCCCCACATTTATTATACTCATCAATCATAAATCCAGAGCAGAGACCTTTCTGATAAGCAACTTTCTGTTTCTGATTGACAGTTGTTTCACATTCAACCCACTGGTGATGCCTTTTTCCACTGAGAAATTCCTGTGAAATCTCATTGTTACTGTGTGGCACCTCAGTGTTAAGAGTGGCCTGGTGCTGGAGAAGCCCTGAGATGGCTGGGGAGTCTTCCCCAACCTCCATATTGGCTGCAGGCAACCCAGAAAAGTAGAAGCAGCAACTCGTCACAAGCGAGGCACTCTCCATATCTTCTTTCCAGGGCTTCTCTCCACTGCCATCCTTCTGTTGCTGGTGAGGGTTTGCACTGAAACACAAGTCTTTCACACACGCATCACTTAAGAACACATTCTTCTCAAAGTAAACCACTTGTAACTCAGTCAGGTGCAAAATATCTTTTAACACTGAGAAGCACGGCTTACACAGATGGGTCCTCTGGGTGGCTGCAGCTGTCTTGGAAGCCCTGACCTGAGACTCTCCTACAGATACATTGTGTTCAGAATAGGCCTCCACATCATCCATTTTTTGCCAATGACCTGAAAACAGAGAAATGATGAGGAAATAAATGTTGACTGTGGTGACAGGGGGAAGTCCCATTATAAAACTGTTTTGCACATACTACATTGGTTTCATGCAATTGGCTGAAAATAAAAGACCTGTAGGATGCCTTAATAAGAGGTCCCTGTGAAGTTCTTGACCACTGAAAATCACAAAACAGGAGAGATTTCTACAGAAATAGAGTAAAAACATGGCAAGCGCCACATGGAAGAGAAGCAGACTGTCCAGCTCATTCTGCTGCTAACAGCATTCAGTAGATCTTCTCTGTTGGTGACATTGGCAAGCTGTGCAGAAGATTGGTTACATCACATTCTAAGTAAAATTCAATAAACAAGTAGCTGGTGTTTGAGGGGTGTTTAAGTATGTATGTGATCCTCATAACACTTGCATAGGTCCATGTTGTAGAATACTTCAGAAAGAGATGTGCAGAGGAATAGATGATATAAGAAGGACACAAAGGAGAAGACAGCCAAAGCTAAGAAGTCACTGATGAAATGACAAGTCAGCAAAGTGTCAAGTGTGGAAAAGGAAAGGTATAAATGAGGTATGGCCATTGGAACTTGCACCTAACACCATTGGACAGGAGCAGGTTCCTGGTACAATCTGAACACCATCCTTATGTCATACCTCCCCACAGTTGACACTCAGCCAGGCCAGGCATCCTCTAGGACAATCCTGTACCTTCATCCTGGAGACAACCAGGGTTCTCCCTGTACCTCCTCTTCTGGAAATATGTACAAACTAACTATTCTGCGTATCAATGAAAAGACAACAGAGGTGAGCAGCCATCACTTGCCCATAACATTCGGCTCACAACAGTATTCAGAGAAAATAATATTTCAAACAATTATTGAAGGAAGATCTTACAAGAAGAGCCCCTTTTGCATGTATGTAAAGAAGATACCTGGCACAGGCGTTCACCAAGGTCCTTATCTACAGGAAAGGTGCAGAAGTGGAGGCCATGGATCTGGATATAGTCACCCCCCCTGGGATTGGAAGAGCAGGAGGGACCCATTAGATGTCTGTAAGACTGCTGACACCTAGACACTTCCTGCAGTTTCTGAGACAACTGGTGTTAGGAAGGTTTATAGACTCTACTGCTCAGGGCTCTCCGCAGAGTTCAGCGCTTGCAACCACAGCCCATTAGACAAGACAGTGGGGGAAATTAGCAGAGCCCATGGTCTGGCTTTGAGAGAGAGAGTGAGAGTGCCAAGTGTGGAAAATAAATAAAGAATGGGCACCACTTCAGGACACTAGGGGACATGGGAAGGTCTCACCTACAATTGATAGAAGTGCAAACACTTCCAGCATCACATCACAGTACAGACGTCGCTGAGCCTCATCAAGGAGCTCCCACTCCTCCTGAGAGAAGGCAATGGCCACGTCCTCAAAGATCATATCCTGTCATAATGGAGATGGTACATCCCATGATAAGATTCTCTCTTGAGATTCCAAGATTGCCATACCCCTCACCCTGCACATCCATATGCTATCCTACTCTCCACATCAGAGAACACAGCAGGCCTTGGTCCCATTAAAGTTAATCTTTCCTTATATACTCACTAATGCTGTGTCTTCCCACAATAAAGGCAGATGAACAGATACAAGATACCTTTGCTCTGCTCCTCAAATTGGAGTCACACTGCCCCTTTCAATAACGGGGTGGCAGGCACACAGGGTAGGAAGAGATGTTGCACATAATGGGAATGTGATGGATTTGACACTGGTGTTGTCAGGCAATATCCATGTTGTCCTCCAAATTGTGTCTCCAAGACACCAAAGAACATGGTAATGCCCATTACACTTCTGACTCCAATCCCAGTTTGCTGAGGCCATCACTTTGCATTACCTGTTGCTCATAGTTCTTTGATCCACACTTGTCTCACAGCTTCATTCCCAGAGGCACAACTTCAGTGGGAATACAAATAAGCCATGAAGAGGACAGCATGTTTTCTAATTAGCTTCTTTCCCAAAATTCTAGTTCACCACTTCTGTAATACATTTATCTCTCACCCTTCTCTCTTGTTGTTTTCCCATGCTGGTGGGGACTTGCAAGTGCAGATGACACTGATGTGTGCTATCTCATTCCTATTGTGCACTGGGTCAGCCCTCAACAAGAAATGGCAAGTGGGCTCATATATGGCCTCTAAGCTCTGGACCTGTCATGTAGCATCACAGCAACCCATCATTTTAGAAATTATCCTAAAATTCTGCCTATCATATTATAAAGACACCATCAGAAATGGACTCCCTTTTCATTTACTCGTCTGTCGATGTTAGTGCCTGGCAGCTTTGCTTTTAGACTCAGGGACCACACTGATGTCATCATCCCCTGTGGGTGATTGTGCAGCTCAGCCCGGGTTCCCCACCTGCCACACTGACACAGATGGCACCTCCCATACTGTTCTCTGGGTCACTGTATGCTCTGCCCTCAGAAGAACCTTAGCTACTTGTCATCACAGGTCCCTAGGCTGTGTTGGTGTTCAGATGTGTGTGGACTGACTAGGTTATTGAAACACATATATGGATTTCAGAAAGAGAGAAATAGGGATATATATATTTACACTAATAAAAACGTAATAAGCTAATTCAACTGGGAGAACTTTAGGAGACCTTCCGGATGTCCTTCTGGACAAAGCCGGGGGATTGGCTGGCCTGCAAACCAACCCCAAATGGCCCTCAGCGCCTCGCCCAGGCCTGCAACACCTCACATCAGGGACCCTCACCCCGATGGGGGCGTGGCCGGACTGCAAATCACCCCAGGCCCCTCACCCAGGCCAGCCCCACCCCCCCAAGGGGACCCCCACCCTGATCAGGGACCCCCTTCAGGGCAGACCAGCTGGCCTCCACTTGTGATCTAGGCCTCTACTATACTAATAAAAGGTAGTATGCTAATTAGACCGGGAGAAATTCTGGATGTCCTTCGGGACAAAACCATGGTGGTGAGGCAGAGGCAGAGGCGGTTAGGGGTGATCAGCCAGGAGGGGAGGGCATTTCAGGGTGATCAGGCTGGCGGGGGGACAGTTGGGGGCGAGCAGGCCAACAGTAGGGAAAGTTGGTGGCAAGCAGGCTGGCGGGGGCGGCAGTTGGGGGTGATCAGGCCGGCAAGGGGGTTATTTGGGGGCAAGCAGGCTGGCAGGCAGAGTGGTTAGGAGCAATCAGGCAGGCAGGCAGGCATGTGAGTGGTTAGGTGCCAGTGGTCCTGGATTGAGAGAGGGCTGTCCGACTGCCGGTTTAGGCCAGATACTTGCCTAAACTGGCAGTCAAAGATCCCCCAAGGGGTCCCAGATTGGAGAGGGTCCAGGACAGGCCGAGGGACACATACCCCCATGCACAAAATTCATGCTCTGGGCCACTAGTGAGAGAGAGAGAGAGAGAGAGAGAGAGAGATCTATTTTTTGATCCATCACTTTTCTACATTCTTTGATTAATTCTTGTAATTGATATACATATATATAGTAGATCCCCGGGTTACGTCGGAGATCTGTTCCTATGGCGCGACATATCGCAATTTCTGCTGTAAGTCAGAACCCAGCTACATAAGCACCTACGTCACTCATATGATGCACATACACAGCAGTAATGAAGTGAAACAGTAAAAAAAAATAATTAAAAGAAAGATAACAATTCCTGACCTTTACTTGTGGTAAATAAATAATAAAAAAACATAAAGCACATATGTACATACAAGGGTAAATACGGTATTATCCTTACCTTTACTATTGTTGTTGGCTTGCACACTGGACTTTGTAAAGGAGGGAAAGACAGGCTTACACTAGGCTGCTGAGGGGAGGAGTTTTGAGAGGCAGCACCTGCAGAAGGTGCTGGAGATATTGGGTCAGGTGAGTCTGGAGAGGCAGATCCTGCAGAAGGTGCTGGAGATACTGGGTCAGGTGAGTCTGGAGAGGCAGGACCTGCAGAAGGTGCATGTGATACTGGGTCAGGAGAGTCTGGAGAGGCGTATGAGGTAGAGGGTACAGGATCTGTTGCAGGCCTCTCTACCTTCTTAAAATAATGTTCAAGGCTAGTCTGGAAGGATGCCTTCTTCTTGTCCTCCCAAATCTCCTTGTAACACTGCAGGCTATCCATGACCCCTCTGGCAACCTTAGTGTACCTGTCAATGTTGGGGTCCTGAGCCTCAAACCTTGCCAAGGCATCCTCTATCATGGCAAAGGCCCCTGCCAGTTCCTTGCTTGTAAATCTCTTGGGCTCTGGGGTTGGTGTGTCTTCCTCTTCAATTAACTGCTGTTTCACTTGAATGAGGTCCTGGGTAGATAGCTCCTCTCCATGAGATGCCAACAGCTCTGTGACATCCTCAGCCTCCACCTCCAAATCAAGCTGCTTACTCAGCTCAACGACATTCTGGATGACAACCTCAACTGAATCCTCAAAGCCATGGAAATCATTCACAAACTGGGGACACAATTTTTTCCAAACACCATTCAGGTTCGTCTGCTTAACTTCAACCCAAGAATCAGAAATGTTCTTTACAGCAGCAAGAACATTGTAAGATTTCCAAAAGTCACTGAGAGTCAACTCTTTATCCTCAGTTGCCCGAAAAGCCATAGCAAATGTCCTTCGGAGGTAGTAGGCCTTGAAAAAAGCAATGACACCTTGGTCCATAGGCTGTAAAAGGGAGGTGATGTTAGGTGGAAGGTAAACCACCTTGACATTTGGATGAAAGTCATTCAGATCGGCAGGGTGACCAGGGGCACTGCCCAGCACTAGCAACACCTTAAAGGGAAGCCCCTTGGAAGCACAGTAGTCCTTCACTTCTGGCACAAAATGGTTGGTGAACCAGTCCTCAAATACGCCAAGTGTCACCCAGGCCTTCTTGTTAGATTTCCAGATGACAGGTAGTTGACCCTTCCATATGCCCTTGGTTGCCCTTGGATTCTCAGCCAGACACACCAAGGGCTTCAGCTTGAAGTCACCAGCAGCATTAGCCCCAAGTAGCAAAGTCAGTCTCTCCTTGCTGGCTTGATGGCCTGATGCTGTCTTCTCCTCATTGGCAATGTGCATACGTGTAGGCATGGGCTTCCAGAACAAGCCTGTCTCATCCACATTAAACACTTGTTTATCACAGTAACCCCCCTCCCTAATTATCTCAGCCATCGCACTAGGAAAATCACCTGCTGCTTTCACATCACCACTAGCAGCTTCCCATGGCACCTTAAGATTATGCAAATTAGCACGAGCCTTAAAACACATAAACCAGCCTTTACTAGCCACAAACTCTTCCCTTTCACTCCCTTCCCCCTTTTCTTTTTTCAAGGCCTCAAACAATCTTTTAGCCTGCTCCTGAATCAACATCAGGCTAACTGGGATACGCCGTTGATGCTGGTCATCCAGCCAAAGCACTAATAATCTTTCCATCTCAATCATGAGATCCCTGCGTTGCTCTGTAATCACAGTTGATTTCATAGGAACAGATCCTTTCACATGGTCAAGTGCACGATTTTTATCGCGGATGATCGTGGAGACAGTCGTAGGACTGAGGCCAAGCAACCGGCCGATGTGTCTGGGTGTTTCGCCCTTTTCTGAGCGTCTTATTACATCTACTTTCACTTCCATTGTGGTTTTCCTTCTTTTCGTAGAACTGCCATCAGAAGAATCTGCCTTTCGCTTAGGAGCCATAAGGAAGGGCAAAAAGTGTTCAAAATAACAACACAAAAGAGAGCAAATGAAACACACTCCAAAATGGCTTAGAAATGGAGACTGAAGGACAGCGTCTTCCTCCTATAGCGCCGCGTGAGGACTTATTCATCCGCTCCGCTGGCCAACTAGTTCCAGAGCGAACTTCCTGCAAACGCCTTACATAGAAATGACGGAACTTTTTTTATATCAATAAATTGCAGAAGGCCACATAACCAGGAAACAACATATGTACAGTCTGAAGTAACCCGAGGACTGTCTGTATAGAGAGAAAGAGAGAGATCTATTTTTTTTGTTCTATTAATTTTATACATTCTTTGAGTAACTCTTGTAATTGATGTGACCAGCGATGGAATTTGCAACCTTCCATTATTGAAATCATTCGCTGACCCACTTAGCTGTTTGGCTTCGGTCAGACATATGTGACATTTTAAGTAAAATAACCCAATAATGTACCTGAGAATAGATAGAAACAGAAACCATCTTGATGACAGATAGTGGTGGAAGTCTAGATTAGGATTCATGGGATTTCATAAGTGTCTATTTTACAAGAACATAAAGTAAGCTATTTCAATGTCAGACTGAATTATTGCATCAATTATTTTATAGGCCGAGAATGAAGAACTGATAAGGGCAGGAGGAACTTGGTATCAGCAATGCAGGCATGCAGGGAAACACCAAAAGTGTACTTTTTTATGTCCATTTTAAATCAATTCTACTGAAATCAATCTTTAAAAAAAGGTTTAAACTTGATGTTTCCCAATAATTTTACTGTTTTATTGTGAAAATTTTTGAACATATTTGAACACACTGTATCAACATATTGGAAATAAAATATAATGAGGTGCTACTGAAATATCTTATCATGTCCATGTTCAGAGCCATCATTTTGGCCATTTGAACCGCATAACGATGAGAGTATTTACACTGGGGATATTAATAAAGATTACAAACTTCCCATAACCAGAACACGCACATAGCTTTTTACCAGTGAACTCTCTTATGGATAAAGAGGTGATTATTGCAGGTAAATAATCACATTCACTACTCCTATAAGGTTTTGCAGCACTGTGAACTCTCTGGTATTGAGAGAAGTTCCTGTGTGGCCTAAAGGACTTTCCACAATCACTACACTCTTAGAGCTTTTCTCTAGTGTGAACTCTCCTGTGGGTAAGGAGGTGATTATTGTGAGTAAAAGATTTCCCACATGCACTACACTCATAAGGCTTTTCACCAGTGTGAACTCTTCGGTGTGGCGTGATGATACTGCTTTGATTGAAGAGCATCCTGCGATCACGACACTTATATAGCTTTTCTCCAGTGTGGACTTTGTGTTGTTGAATGAGATTGGACCTCATGATGATGGACATTCCACCATCACTACACTTGTATGGCTTTTCTCCAGTGTAAACTCTTCTATGATGAAAGGGGTTAAAGGTTTATCTAAAAGCTTTCCCAAATTTTTTACACTTATAATTCACTTCTCTGGAGCAGACAACCTGATGTTGAACAACTTTCTGGTTGTGGCTGGCAGCTTTTTCACATTCACCCCACTCGTCATGACCTCTTCCACTGAGAAATTCCTCTGAAATGTCAGTACCACTGTGTGGCTCCCCAGTGTTCAAAGTGGCCTAGCCCTGACCGGTTTGGCTCAGTGGATAGAGCGTCGGCCTGCGGACTGAAAGGTCCCAGGTTCGATTCCGGTCAAGGGCATGTACCTTGGTTGCGGGCACATCCCCAGTGGGAGGTGTGCAGCAGGCAGCTGATGGATGTTTCTAACTCTCTATCCCTCTCCATTCCTCTCTGTAAAAAATCAATAAAAATATATTTTAAAAAATAAAATCAAATAAAAGTGTCCTGGTGCTGGAGAATGCCTGAGATGGCTGGCAAGTCTTTCCCAACCTCCCTAGTGGTTGAAGGCACCCGTATTAAGTAAAAGCTGCACTGGGACACAAATGAGGCCCTGTCCATATCTTCTTTCCAGGGCTTCTGTCAACTGGCATCTCTCTGTTGCTGGTGTGGGTTTGCACTGAAACAGAAGATTCTCACACATGTATCACTAATGAAGGCTTTCTGCTCAAAGTATGCTGCTTGTAACTCAGTCAGGTGCAAAATATCTTTTAAGACTGAGACAAGGATGGGTCTTCTGGGTTGCAGAAGCTCTCTTAAAAGTCCTGACCTATGACTCTCCTGGAACATACACACTCTGCTCAGAATTGGCTTCCTCATCCGTTTTAAGGCAACAACGTGAAAATAAAATAAATGGTGAGGAACTGAATGCGGACTGCGGTGTCAGGTGGAAGTCCCTTTACAAAAGTGTGTGGCACTTAATACGTTGGTTCTGTGCAATTGACTGACAATGAAAGATCTGTAGGAAGGATTATAAGATACTGCGATGAAGGTCTGGGCTACTGAAGATCACAAAACAAGGAAGACCTCAAACAACATAACACACATGTGGTAAGCAGCACGTGGAAGAGAAGCAGGATCGTCATCTCATTCTTCTGCTAAGAGTGTTCAGCATGGTTTGTGTGCTGGTGACATGGAAAGCTGTGCTGAAATATAGTTATGTCTCATTCCAAGAAATTATATATATTTTTAATAATTCATATATATATATATAGTGTCCCCTCAGGAGTTCGACAAGGAGAACCATCACTTGCCATGATGAGCACTGACCACCAGGGGGCGCTGTGGAACATGGTGGGTGACCAATGGCAGCAGCAGGGAGCTGAGGGAGGGAGGGAATGAGGGAAGAAGGAAGTGAGGAGGCAGGGGGAACCATGAGGTGGCAGTGTGCCTGTGGCAAGGGATGGCGGAGGTGGGGAGGCAGGGAATCTGATTGGCCCTGATCGCTGGCCAGGCGTAGGGACCCTACCCATGCACAAATTTCAGGCACGGAGCCTCTAGTATTCAATAAATTAGTAGCTGGTTTTCAAGAACTATTTAAGCTTATATGTGCATCTCATAACACATGTACAGGTTGATGTTAGAGAATACTGAAGATGGAGTAATCAGAGGAACAGGTGAGGTGGTAGAGAAAGGGAGAGAGACAGAGAAACAGTGACGAGCCAGAAACCTCAAAAAGGACACACAGTTGAAGGTAGTCAAATGCCAGGAAGTCACAGGTAAAATGACAAGTTAGCACAGTGTCAAGTATGGCAAAGAAAAGGTAGAAATGTGCTATTGCCCATGGTACTTGCACCTAAACACTGTTGAAAATGAGCAGGTGCTTGGTATCATCTAAACACCACCCTTACATCATATCTAGCCCACAGTTGCAACTCAACAGGGCCAGGCCTCTTCTGAGACTATCCTGCATATTCATCCTGTAAAAAAATCAAGGCTCATCCTGAACGCTCTTCTCTACAAATACGTAAAACAGAAATATTCCAAGTATTAATGAAAGATGACAGAGATAGGCAGCCAGCACTGGCCTAGAGCAATTTGGCTTGCAATCGTATTTACAGAAGATAATATTACAAACAACTGAAGTGTGATCTTGTAAGACCAGTTCAAGGTTCATGTAAGTAAAGACCATAACCTGACACAGGCAGTCACCAAGGACCTTTGGCTAGAGGAAGGAGGTAGAAATGGAAGCCATGGATTTGGACATAGTCACCCTGCTAGGGAGAGGACTAGCAGATGGGACGCAATGAGTTGTCTGTAAGATTCCTGACTCCCAGACACATCCTGCATTGTCTGAGGCAATGTTTGTGGAGTCCTTCGCTCAGGGCTTTCCACAGACCGCACCCATGGCAGCCACAGCACATTTGACATGACAGTGGGGGAAATTAGCAGAGCCCATGGTCTGGCTCTAGAAGAGCGAAAGCTACATCAGAGGAATAAATGAAGAGTGGACATCATCTCAGGACATAGGGAGAATGTGAAGGTCTTACCTGCAGATGATACAAGTGCAAAAACTTCCAGCATCACATCGCAATAGAGAAGTCTCTAAGGCTCATCAAGGAGCCCCCATTTCTCCTGAGAGAAGGCAATGGCCACATCCTCAAAGTTGATATACTCTCATAATGGGGACAGTACAGCCCAGGATCATATTCAGTGCTAAAATTCCAAATCTCTCATAGTCCCACCCTCCATATCAGTCTTCCCCCTCCACTGCACACACCAGAGAAGATACCAGGCCTTCATCACATGAAAGTCACTGTCATCTTATATTTCTACTGATATTTTGTCTTCCCACAATAAAGGCAGTTGAACAGATAGAAAATAACTGAGCTCTGGGATTCACACGTACGCCACACTTCCTCTTGTCAGTAGAGTTGGTGTCAAGTGTATAGGGTAGGAAGAGATGTTGGCCAGAAATGGAGTGTGAATGATTTGATATGGTCTTGTCAGGCAATACCTTTGTAGTCGCTCAGATTGTTCCTCAAACATACCAAGAACATGACACCACACTTCAACCTTACAACCACAATCCAAGGGTGCTGAGGCCATTAGCTTTGTACTACCTGCTGCACATACTTCTTCAAACACCTCTCTCAAACAGCTTCATTCCCAGAGGCACAACTTCAAAGGTAACACAAATTTGCCATGGTGAGGACCGGTTGTTTCCTAATTATCTTATTTTCCAAAATTATAGGTTACCAGCTCCATAATCCATTTCTCTCTTAGCCTTCTCCCTTACCCATGCCTGTGGAGATTTTCGAGACTGGGTACCACTGATGTATGCTATCTCATTCCTAACAATCAGTGTGTCACCCCCAGCAACAAAAGGCACATGGGTACATAAATGTCATCTAAGCCCTGGCAGGTAGCATCAAAACACCTCCCTTTTTAGGCAATTACCCAAAAATTACCCTTATTTTATCATCCAGACTTCAGGAGAAATGAACTCTCCTTTCATTCATTCTTGTTTTTTGTTGTTAATATATTTTATTGACTTTAGAAAGGGAGAAGTAGAGATAGAAATATCAATGATGAGAGAGAATCATTGATTGCCTGCCTCCTGCACGCCCCCTACTGGGGATCGAGCCCACAACCTAGGCATGTGCCCTTGGCCGGAATCAAACCTGGGACCCTTCAGTCCCCAGACCGACACTCTACCCATTGAGCCAAAACATCTAGGGCTCTTCATTCATTCTTATGTCAATGTCAGGGTGCTCGGACCATGCCGTCACACTCCCTCCTCAAGTGCACATCCCACTTTCTACCACACCTCTCACACCTGCACTCCTACGTCACAGCCCCCATAGTCATTTCCTCACCCTCTTACTTATTACTCAGCATGTGTGGTCCAGACAATGTTTGCCAAATTCAAACAGGATCAAGTACACTGCCCAGATTCTGATCGTCCACCTCATAAAGGCAGGCTTGAGTCCTGCTATGAAGGCCTCTCTCCATGACTGATTTTTCCTTCAATTTAACCTCTGAATAACCACAGTCTGGTCTGAGATATCCAAAGCCCACCTCCCCTGGTGCTGCACTTGATGTCACTTCACTAGTCACAGACTACATCTACTTAACCTTCACTCAAGTCCCAGCCCTGATGGCCCTCTCCACTATGTCCAGTGAGTCTCACAGAGAACCACTCAAGCCTCTGAGCTAATCCACAAGCCTGACTGCAACTCCCCAAGGCCAGGCCACATCAAGGGTGACAACAAAATCCTGGTGAGTGTTTAGGGAAATAAATATGTACCAACCCCTGTCTCGTCTTTTTTGAATTACTCTTCAGCCTCCAATTAATCTCAAGTCCACTCATCTTTTAAAGGCCCTGGCCACTGCAAAACGATGATCTCTCCCCGAACTCTATATGAAAATTTCTGTCCCTACGCTTAGTTGTGACACCCATCTCCCACAAACAATGACCCCAGCAGAAAAGCCAGTCCCCAGCCTCAAAATGTCCCTTCTGAGCTAATACTACCATTACCAACCTGACCATGATTCCCTGTATTAAAGTGATCCACAGTCCTGGCTGATGTGTCTCAGTTGGTTGAGCATAGACCCATGCAGTGGTGAGGTCACATGCCTGGGTTGTGGGCTGGATCCAGAATAGGGGTTGTGTAGGAAGCAACCAATCCTTGTTTCTGACTCATCACTGTTTCTCTGTCTCTCTCCCTCTCTCTCCTACATCTAAAATCTATATATATATATATATATATATATATATATATATATATATATATATCTACACTAATAAAGTAGAAACATGGTAATTGGCGTACGACCGCTACCCTTCCCATTGGCTAATCAGCATATCCTTATGCAAATCAACTGCCAACTAAGATGGCGGTTAACCGTCAACAAAGATGGCAGCTAATTTGCATACGGGAGGCGAAAGTGGAAGGACTGAAGAATGGTGATCGGCAACCCAGGCGGCAGGTAAGAGCTAGGGGGTGGGCAAAGGCTGCCTTCCCCCACCCCCCAGCAGGTGATCGCTATTGGAAAACCGAGCGGCAACCCCAGACCCCACTGGGGCTGGGGTTGCCGGCTGACATGCGCGGATCCCCATGGTGATCCGAGGGTGGGAGGGCCCAGGATCGCCATGGCAATTGGAGGGCGGGAGGGCCCGGCTGGCCTGCGACCAGTGATGCCATGGCAATCGGAGGGCGGGAGGGCCCGGGCGCCGGGGTTGCCGGCTGGCCTGCGAGGAGCGATGCCATGGAGATCGGAGGGTGGGAGGGCCCGGGCGCACACCCGACTGTGTGGTCTGAGTTTGCTGCTGCCTATAAACCGAGAAAAAGTTGAAAAATGAAGTACTAATCTCTAAGGTTTAGGTCAGACCCAGGAGTAGTGCCAGTCAGCCAGAAGCTGGCTCATGGCTGGCCAGTGCAGAGGTGGTGGCAGGAGCCTCTCCCACCTCCATGGCAGCACTAAGAATGTCTAACTAACAGTTAAGACCCGATCCCTTGGTGGCCTAAGCCTTTAGTCGAACAGCCCCCGAGGGCTCCCTGGCTACCAGAAGGATGTCTGACTGCAAACTTAAGCCTGATCCCCCGGGGAGTGGGCCTAAGTCAACAGGTGGACATCCCCCAAGAGGTCCTGGACTGCAAATGGGCACAGGCCGGGCTGAGGGAAGCACCCCCCCCCCCGCCCCGCCCACCAAGTGCACAAATTTTGTGCACCAGGCCTCTAGTGTATATATATATATTTTTTCTTTTCTTTCCCCAAAAACATACCTGCCAGTTCCTGATTCTGCTCACTCTTCACTCCAAGCCTTTGTACATTCTGGAACCTTTGATCTATAAGACCTCCCACTCTTACACTGGTTGCAGAAACAAGGTCCACTTCATGAAGCCCGCGTCATGGCCTTAGGATTCTCGGCTTAGTATCTGTTCAAAGTACCCAGGTCCAAGGGATACAAGAGCGGCTGGACAGTCCCAGGACACCACTCTCTCAGAGGTCACAAGTTTGTGAGGCTCTGAAATGAGCTTCACCATCTGGTACACCTAATTCATTCTGCATTTGCCGGAATTTGTGAAATGAAAATGGTCGATTGAGAGCCTGGCAAACACCACTGGGATCTATAGGCTTAGGCTGCTCTGTACCCTTGCCCAGCCCAGAGGCCAGGTGCCCTCCAGATGCCTGTATTATCTCAGGGCTCAGTCCTCAGGGTTCACTCTGCCAGTTCCCTTATCATTTACAGGACTTCCCCTTCCTGTCCAGAGCTGCTGTCCTCTGTCTTCTAGTCTGTCCTTCCTCGGAGCAATGTTAGGAAAAGTTAGAACCCTGCCTCAGACAATGTCCCTCTTTTTTCCACAACCATCTATGCTCCCAGCTTCCTGAGAATGAAAGTAAAACTCCTCGTGCAAAACCACACCTCATCTCTTTGTTGCCTTTGGACCCAAAGGAGTCCCGGGTTTTTCTAATCCTCCAGGCTCAGCCCCACCACCGTGTCCTTACAAGGTGGCACTGCAGCCTTTCACCCTCTTCCCCCATCAACCACGTGTCACCCCCGAGTGACTTACTGTTCTGAACACTGAAACCTGGGCGGCAGGACCAGAGAGGCGCCAGTCCCCAAGGCTGGGGGGTTAACTGGGGTCAGGCAGACAGAATGCGGTGAGCCAAGGAGTCTGGGAGGCACGGAAGCCGCACTCCCAGCGTATTGGTGCTCAACCAGCCTCAGACACACCCTGCACAGCAAGGACTTTCCCTCATAGGCCCACTCCTACTCACTAGCAGTGGGCTGAAGCCTGTGAGCCCTTGAAGAAACTGAAGGGGTCAAAATGACCGCCAGGACGAGGAAAGCGGAAGTCCCGCCCTAACCAAATGCGCTGAATCCAAAATTGCCCTCTAGCTTTGCCCATGTGGGCGCAGTCCTCTCTGGGTAATGTAGTTTTCTCAACAACAAGGGGAGGACTAGCATCCCAGCCAATGACATTGGTGAATAAAGGTGATGTGTTTCAGCAAGTGGCCCTGGGGAAGGACAATATGGGGCCAGAGTCTGGTAACTGGAACAGACTGGCAGATCTCCCAGAAGAGCTGTGTGGTGTGTGGGGAGAACTGGGAGAGATCCCCCAAAGAATATATGCATAGGCAAAAAAATGGGAGACATCTGTAATAATAGCAATGATCAAAAATACATATTAAAATCTTTAAAAAAAATAATATAGGCCACCTGGTATCGCTCAATGACTGAACTTTGACCACTGATCCATGAGATCATGGTACTCTTCCAGATTAGGGAACATACATGGATTTTAAGTTCAATTCTCAGTTGGGTGAGGGTGGGGATGCACAGCAGGCAGCTAATTAGTGATTCTCTCTCATCATTGATGTATTTATCTCCCCCCCCCTTCCTCTCTCCAAAATCAATAAAAATATATTTTTAAAAGTATATCCATATATGCATAGTCCATGGTCATAGGCAATAATGTGCTGAGTGCCTAGACACGGTTGGGGCAGGGTATTGGGAGGCAAAGGGTGATGCAGGTGGGAAAATTGGGTCTATTTGTAACAGAGTCAACAATAAAAAACAATAGTTTGTCACATGGCATCGCTCAGTGGTTGGACACGGACGCATGAATCAAGGTTTCTTTGGTTGGTCCAGGTCAGGGCACATGCCTAGGTTGGGGAGCTCCACCCCTGTAGGGGCCATGCAGGAGAGAGCTGATCAATGATTCTCTCTCATCATTGCTGTTTCTCCATCTCCCACTCTCTCTAAAAAATCAATAAAAAAGTATCATGTTAAAATTGATTTGACTCAACAACACCAATGTGAATGAGCACCATCACGTTTTCTCCCAAGTCTTCTAAGCAAAATCATGCCTAGTTGATCTTTATAGAGGACGTCCCAGGCATAACTGTGCTCAGGAACAGGAAGCAGCTTGGAGCGGATCTGCCTCAGCTTGGTCTGTCGTGTTTGAGTTCATTACTTCATGTTAGAAAATATTTCACAACACGAGTTCAGAAGATTTTGAGAGTACATTAATTGGAGCTGGAGATAATGAAAAAAATGTAGGCCTTATGATAGAACAGAGAACAGCAGAGAGATTAAACCAGGCTCCCTTAACTCTTTAGAAAAGTGAGTTAACTGCTGTTAACTCACTGGGCATTCAGAGTAAAGGAGGCCTTGAGTGCAGATTCAGGGGGCTAGGCCAGGATGAGCTGCCACTGCTCATTGCTACCCTGGTTGCAGGTTGAATGGGATCCCTGAAAATCATAGTAGAGCCGGACAAATGTGGTTCATTGGTTGAGTGTTTACCTATGACCCTGCAGGTCACTATTCAGTTCCTGGTCAGGACAAATGCTTAGGTGATAGGCTGGATTCATATTGTGGTGCCTGGAGGAGGCAGCCTATCAGTGATTCTCTCTCATCATTCATGTTTCTCTCTCTCTATCCCCCCTCCCTTCCTCACTGAAATCAATAAAAATATATTTTTGAATGTATATTTTAAATCAATTACACTTACATCAAAGTTTTAAAAAATGATTAAAAGTTGCACTTGCCATTAATTTACTATTTTATCGTGAATATTCTTGAGTATATTTGTACCTACTGCATCAGCATGTTGAAAATAAAATATAATGATGTGCTACTGAAATATCCTAGCAGGCCCACGTTCAGTGCCAACATTTTCCCATTTTGAAACTGATCATGATGAGAGTATTTGCCACCAGGAAAATTGACAAATAGTACACAACTTAACTTCACTTAATTTACTATAGAATGCTTTGACTTGAAAAAAAATGGTGGAGAATGTTAGCAATGTAGATTTAACTTAAAAGTGTATCATGCAAGTGGGCATTAAATTGTGCATAAGATAAAAGTTGAGAAAAACAATTTTGCTTCCAGTATTCAAAACATATAGTTCCAATTGCCAATGAAATCAGTTGGGTCTTTAAGGAATAGTGTAGTGAATACAGATTTCTTAACGCTGAATTGTCCTCCTATTGGTTAAATCCTAAATTTATTTTAAAAATTGCAAAAGTTTCTGACCAGAACTTTCAACAAAATACATAAATACTGTGTAAATAAATGCATAAAGAAATGCTCACCATAAAAAAATTTCTTATGGAAATGGATTTAAAACAAGTTAATACTATACTGATTTTTGGGCCTACAGTTTAAAAATATTAAACATTGTATGTGTTTATAGGGAAAAAAAACCCTAGAATTTTCATTATTGTGTATAACTAGGAAGGCAAAGGGAATAACTATTTTAGATCACAGTTTTGCACATCTTCAAAAGCAAAACACTCACCTACACCGTAACATTTAGATAAGTAAAAACATACATTTATATAAAGAACTGACCAAAATATTTCCAGAAAATTTCTTTATAATTCCCTAAACCTGGAAATAACAAAAACCATAGACAGATCAATAGATAAAGTTTCTATATACAGAACACAATACAAAAATAGTATTTCACAATAATAAATAGTATTTCACATAAGCATTAGTTTTCAATCTCAAAATAACTGTATAGCATGAAAGAGACCAATATTTGTTAAAGAATAGACACCTTATAGTGCTTAAAATATTAAGGAAAATATGAACTAATCTTTTAAAGGAAGGAAAATCAATGAATGCATTTAGGGATGGGGAAGACAGAAGACAGATTATAAAAGGCAGGAGGTAAATATAGGGTGTGGTAAAGTAGCTTTAGAGTTGTATGGAAATTAATTCAATAATAAATAAAGAATAATACAAGTATACATTCTTCCCTGGCCATTGTCCTTCAGTTGGTTAGGCACCATCCCTTGCCCTGAAATGTCACTGCTTCCATTCCAGAACAGGGAACATACTTGGCTGGATGCCCTGTAGGTGGCGTGCAGGAGGCAGCTATTTGATGTTTCTCATGTCATCATTTCTCTCTCTCTCTCTCTCTCTCTCTCTCTCTCTCTCTCTCTCTCTCTCTTCCTCTCTTTTTAGAAAGTCAATGAATATATTTTTAAATATATAAAATATTTATTTAAAATAGAGAGTAAGCTCTTTGTTTTATATACTCACTTCTGTAACTCTGCTTTTGCCCTAACCTGTATATGGGTGAGAGATAAATTTATTTCACATATGATGGCTTTAAAGTTTGATCCATTTGTCCAAGCTGAACAAATAGTATACATTAGAAAAGTGCATTTTGTTGCATGTCCGTTATAAATATATCT
Organism: Myotis lucifugus; assembly: GCF_000147115.1. Lineage (NCBI taxonomy): Eukaryota > Metazoa > Chordata > Mammalia > Chiroptera > Vespertilionidae > Myotis > Myotis lucifugus. The sequence goes on from NW_005872211.1 coordinate 42,364, forward strand.
AAATAAAGCCTTAAAAAGTGCTTCCAAATGAAGACCTAGATATCTCTGTCTTGCTAGAAAATTAAAACGGGAACCCTAAATGGGCTCTACCATCTCTCTCCTAATTTCCTGGTGGGACCAGCCTTGCCTCATTGGCAGCAAATATTGCAAGCAGTGAAGACTATTGACATCGGAATCAATGAGGATGTTGACTGGTTACAAAAGACACATCCTTGGACTGAGTACAGGATTATCCTTCCTCTAGCTTTGAGATTTTGATATCAGAAAACTTTGAGGTGAATGCCCTAGATCCATGGTCAGCAAACTGCTGCTCGTGAGCCACATGTGGCTCTTTGGCCCGTTGAGTGTGGCTCTTCCTAAGCCTTAGGAGCACCGTAATTAAGTTAATAGCAATGTACCTACCTATATAGTTTAGGTTTAAGAAATTTGGCTCTCAAAAGAAATTTCAATTGTTGTACTGTTGATATTTGGCTCTGTTCACTAATGAGTTTGCCGACCACTGCCCTAGATGGTCCAGGGGAATCCACAACTCTGTGAGTTTATTTTTTCTGCCAATGACTTCAGCCACAGGAACATTTTGGAAGCCCTGAGAATTACTGTATGCAAAGATCACAAAACCAAAAACCATTGATCATATGTGGAATACATTCATAAGAGGCACTTTTCATCTAATGCAATCTTTCCCACTCACTATGACTACAGAGTTAAGTCCTAGTCGTGGTTCTATTTAAACTTCAGAGTCATACAAAAAAACGAAACCAGGGTATGACATTTCATACATCTCAGCGCATGCCAGCTTGGCGGTATGTGGGGAAGAATTCCCCAAAACATTGTTTTGAATTATGTAATACATACTGTGACCAGAGATTATAATGAATATTGTCCACAGAAACACAACAAAGGACTTCTTTCCAGGGTGACCGTTGACTTCACCATTAATAGAGAGCCGCGGCTGCAAATTAGAACCAGTTATGCAGACATTTTTCCATGGCCTTAGGCAGCAATTCAAAAAAAGGCAATATTGGAGAAATAGTGATTTTATGCCATTACTATGTGCCTTCCAAAGCACCGAAAGTTTAGGACTCCACCATATCTGCTCACCTCTCCATGCCGAGAGATCACTACTTTCTTTCTAGTCATCCCAGGCAGTGAATATAAGCCCCAAAATTAAAGGTACAAAGAAAAAAACACTTTTACTGAAAGATCATAAACCAGAACAGAGGACAGCAAGTGGTTTGTAAGTTGGTTAACTAGAACCTGAAACAATTCATCACAGCTTAATGTGAGAACCACAATGTCCCTGACAGGGGGAACACTTTTTAGCTGAGGATGAGTGCTCTGGATGAAGCCTGCATCAGTTGCACTCCCTAGTCAGAGATAGAGGAATGAGTACACTGCCAGCAGCTCAGAGTAATCATAATTTTCTCAAGAACAAGTGAGAACACTCAATTCATTTCCCCTGAGCACACAGGGGTTGTGACTGATGCACATGCTTCAGGTGAGCCAGGTGTTAAAGGTAAAATCTCTTCAGCCACAATAACTCACTGTGACATCAATAGGATAGTAGGTCTGTTCATGTTATTAAGTGCAATGCAGCTCCTTCAAGTCTCGCTTGCATCTGAAACTTATGATGAATCTAGCAGAGTGTATGTTTCATTAAAATGAATTTAAATTCAGGTAAATGTTCCACAAGGAATATCCTTCAGTGTTATTATTCTAAGTGGAAAAAAAAACAAAGCATTCCCTGCAAATTTCAGATTTTCTCCAGTGTGAACTCTCGGGTATATAAGCAGGGTATGTTTGTAGCTAAAAGATTTTCTACATTCACCACACTCATGAGATCTTTCCCCAGTGTGACCTCTGTGCTGTTCCATGAACTTAGATCCTTGGTAAAAGTACTTCCCACAATCACTACACTCACATAGATTTTCTCTATTGTGAACTCTCGTGTGGTTAAGGGGTTAATATAGCACCTAAAATACTTCCCACCACACACTATTTTAAAATATATATATTTTATTGATTTTTTTTTTACAGAGAGGAAGGGAGAGGGATAGAGAGCTAGAAAAATCGATCAGCTGCCTCCTGAACACTCCGCATTGGAGATGTGCCCGCAACCAATGTACATGCCCTTGACTGGAATCAAACCTGGGACACTTGAGTCCGCAGGCTGACACTCTATCCACAGAGCCAAACCAGCTAGGGCCCACCACACACTATTTAAACCGTTTGTCTCCAGTGGGAATTCAGAGATGTTCAGACAAGTGAGACCTCCAATTGCAACACTTCCCACAATTACTACATTCATTTAGTTTTTCTCCATTGTGAACTCTGTGGTGTTTAGTGAGGTGAGAGCTTTGATGAAAGTACATCCCACATACTCTACCCTCATACAGCTTTTCTCCAGTGTGAATTCTTTGATGTTGAGTCGGGATAGAGCTATGACTGAAGGAATTCTAAGATCAGTACATTCATATGGCTTTTTTTAGTGTGAACTCAGCGGTGATCATTGAGGTCAGACCTTTGGCTGAAATATTTCCCCCATTTACTAAAATCATACTTCTTTTCTTTACTGTGAATTCTCTGGTATTGTATGAGGGTAGACCTTTGATTGAAGGACTTCCCACACCACTACATTCATATGGCTTCTCTTCAAGGTGAAATCTGTGGTGGTTAGTGAGAACCTTTTGATGAAAGCACATCCCACATTCTCTACACTCATATGGGTTTTCTCTAGGGTGAACTCTGTGGTGGTTAATGAAATCAGACCTTCGGAAGAAGGAATTTCCATATTAACTACACACATACCTCTTTTTTCCTACTGTGAATGGTGTCATGTTGACTGAAGCCCTTCCACCAATCGATATATTCTTATGGCTCTTCTCCAGTGTGAATTCTCCAGTGTTTCATAAGAGCAGTGCTCTCATTAAAAAAATTTCTACAACCAGTCCACTTATAGGGCTTTTATTCAGTGTAAATTCTCTTATTTCTAATTAGGTTAAAGGTTATTCTAAAAACTTTTCCATTTTACAGTCATAATTCACTTCTCCAGAGCAGACACCCTGCTGTTGAACAACTTTCTGGTTGTGACTGGCACTACTTTCACATTTACCACTCTGATGAACACTATTTCCATCAATAAATTCTTGTGAAATCTAACTGCCACAGGGTGGATCCTCAGTGTTAAGAGTTTCCTGGTGCTGGGGATGATATGTGATGGCTGAAAAGTCTTCCTAAATCTCCTTATATGGGTTGAAGGCACCCAAGGTAAGGAGAAGGTGATCTGGAACTCAGATGAAGCTCTGCCCACATCCTCTTTCCAGGGCTTCTCTTCACTAGCATCCCTCCATTGCTGGTGGGAATTTGAACTCAAAGAGAAGTCTTTGTCACATGAATCCCTGAAGAATGCTTCCTACACAGTGTATGCTGTTTCTACCTAAGTCAGGTGCAGGATATATTTTAACACTGAGAAACAATGCTTACACAGAAGGGCTTTCTGGCTTGCTGGAGTTGTCTTAGAAGCCCTGACCAGTGACTGTCCTTCCACAGATACCTTCTGCTCAGAAGGTGCCACCTTATCTTCCATTTTCTGACAAAAACCTAAAAACAGAGAATGATAACGAAATGAATATTGACTGTGGTGCCATGAGGATGATCTCATACAAAAGTGTGTTCCACACAATACACTGCTTTCATGCAATTGTCTGAAAGTAAGTGGTGTGCAAGAAAGATTAATAACAAGTTCCAGTGTCCCCAGTTCCAAGGACTGGGAAAGCTGTAAGACAGTCCCAGGGCACTGCTATTTTAGAGGTCATAAGGATGTCAGGCCCTGAAATCAGCACATAATCCAGTACTCCTAAGCATTTCTGTAGAAATCTGTGGAACAAAGATTTGTTGAGAGCCTGGCCATCACTGCCAGAATCCATGGGCTCAGGCTGCTCAGTACTCTTGCCCAGCCAACGGGGATACATGTCCTTGAGATGACCACATTACTTCAGGACTCAATCCTCAGTGCACAATGCTGGCAGGTACCTCATCTTTTACAGGACTTCTCCATCCTGTCCCCAACTGCTGTCCTCTCTCTTCTAGTTGTTCTTCTTCTGAGCTGCTTTGGGAAAAGTTTAGAAACCTACCTCACACAATGTCCCTCCTTTGTTCAGGGCCATCCATGGACCCAGTTTCCTGAGAATGACAGCACAATTCTTCATGCAAAACTTTGCCTCATCTTCTTTGTTGCCTTTAGTCACAAAACAAGGCCTGGATTCCCAAATCCTCCTCATTCAGACACACTTCCATGTCTTTTCAAGGTGGCATTGCAGCCTGTCACCCTCTTCCCCCATCACACCCTGTCATCCACAATTGACTCACTGTTCTGGATGCTGTGACCTAGGCTACAAGACCTGAGAGGTGCCCACACCCCAGGCTGGAGGGTTACATCAGGTGAGGCGGAGCCAATCTCAGTGAGCAGACAGGAGTCTGGGGGGCACAGAGGCCCCATTCCCTGCCTGTTTGTGCTCACAAGCCTCACGCACACCACAGCTCAGGGTGAGTCTCTGATGCCTGGACTTAAGGGAGGCCTGGTGCTCCGAAGCCTCTATGTGAACAGACTAAAGAAGTCAACTTGCCCTAACCATGTGCACCTGGATAATATGTCTCTCCCCTGGCTTTCATTAGCTAAACCCAGCCATCATTAGGTGCATTGCCTTTTGTGTAATGTACTGTTTGAGCTTCACAGGTGGAATTCGGATCCCAGTTTGTAACAGGAATTGTGAGCAGGGAGTTTTCCTGCAGCCTTGTTTTGCAAAGCTGAAGAATGAAATTACAGACCAGAAAATAGCAGCAAAAATGTGATAACTTCATTGAAGCATTCAGACTCTCTGCATGGGGAGGGTGCTCCAATAATAGGTAACCCATGAAGCTTTCTAGTCTAGGGTTATATATTTGCTACAAGACTGCTCTCTATCTATCCTCATCATCTAATTGATTCCCTCTGTTATTATTTCCCAGCAAGGAACCTGAACTCTGTTTCTATGCCTCAGTTCACTGTTTTTGTTGCAGAACTTCCCTAGTTTCCCATGCCTCCCACTGTGAGTCCAGTAAACATTTCATTATTTCTGCACCATTGGTTTCTGTCATTAGGCTTGCTCAAACTGCCGTGTCTGCCCCTGGAAAAGTTCACCTGCCTTTGTTTTGCATTGGACCCCTGCCCTGTGTGTCAAACTAACATCTCTCACAGTCACTCATTGACAACTGGGAATATTGTTGTTTGGCAGCCTGAGTAATGCTGGGAACTGAGAATGTTAGGTTTCAGTGGCTGGTGGCAGTGGTTAGGGGAGTGTTGTATAAAACTGTCTTTTTGTTTGGAGATATTATTTCAGATTCTGTGAAGCTCAGAATGCTCCTTGAAGTAAAAGTATTACTGCAATTATTCCTGAAGCCCACAAATATCAATGGATTTATATGAGTAATATTTTAATTGACTTTTAAAGGGAGACAAAGTGAAAGAGTAAGAGAGAAATACCGGTCAGATGGCCTCTGCAAGCCCCCACACTGAGGACTGAGCTTGCATGTCCACTTACTTGTGTCATCACTGGGAGTCGAACTGGAAACCTTTCTGTGAATGGGATCATGCTCAACCTATTGAGGTTGATTTTTTATTTTATTAAAATATCACAATAGTACGAGAAAACGCAAGCTATGAGAGAATATACATAATCCTATCCTATTTATTTAAAAACAAAATTTGAAAAGATAAAAAAGACAAAAATTGGACATTCCGTACATTGTTAGAATGTTTTTAGACAATACACATTGTGAAGCTATGGAGCCAAGAGTTTTAATGTTTACTACAGGTAACAGGACCTGGATTCAATGCTTTGCAGGCATTAATCCTCTCCCCAACCTGAGATGGTTTAAACATCTGTCTTATAGGAGGAAATCCAGGGTCAGAGACTCAGGGTAGATTGCCTGATTGTAGAGTAAATAAAAGGCAAGGCTAGAAGTCAAACCCATGTATCTCTAACAACAGAGGTCTGGCTTCTAATGTTAGGCTCTGCTGCCTCCTAGAGAGTGGAGTTGGTACTTCATAACCATGGGGATGGGCCAGCTGCTGCAGTCCCAAAGCTTTAGTGGCTTAGCTTAAAGAAGGCATCTTTCCTGTTCATACCACATGTGCACCCTGGTTCTCTTGGGACTGGCATAAAGGAGGAGCCACCATGTAGATACCTGTTGACATTATCAGAGATGGGCAGAGAGGGTGGCCAGTCTCAGTGCATCCAGAGTTTTCTGTTAGTGGTGACAGGCTTCACTCCCACCACATTTCATTGGTTAAAGCACATCACAGAGCTGCAGCCAACCTCAGGGGGTCAGCAGCAGAAACTGCTATACTTAATGGGCCTCATTAAGGCGACCATATGGTGCCAACCTCTTTTGGGCTGTGCAAGGGCAAAGGAGAGGAGTGGGGACTGGTAGGAAATGGCAGTGGTAACCAGTCAGGATGGTTCAGTTTCTCCTCACCCAGATGGATTTCCTACCCAAGCTGCCCCAAACCATCTCTTTCAAGATTCAAAGGAATGAACTTCCAAAAATAAAAGGAGTATGGTAAGATGCCATGGGCAGCAAACTCAACACCAATTCTGAGTGTGACTTTGGGAACATCCCTAGCTGCCTGGATTCCCCTACTACAGTCAAGGTGAAGACCCACATGTTAACAATATTTACTGGGAAGGGTACAGGACTGTGAGCATCCCAGCACCCTTGTTGTTTTCAATTAACATCAGTCAGTACCTGCTTCCAAGTCTCCTTTCTTGTGCATTGCCCTGGTGAGTGCTCCCAGTGAGGATGATGGTGAAAAATGCTGACGTTAACATCAATGGTGAACCTGTGCTTTCCATTTGTTCTGTGTATGAACCTGTGCTAAAGGGTTGCTGGATGGTTCTCCACACTGGTCCTAATTCTCCCTCCTGGTCCCAGTGTTGGATGGGCCATGCACACCCAGTCGATGACCAGAGCCCAGAAGTCCAGGAGTGATGCTCTACGGAGCCCCATGCAACTTCCTGTATTAGTTGTCAGCCTAGCTTTGACATAGCAAGAGACACCCCTCTCCTGGGATGTCCAGTTCCTCATTACCAATGGGGACTGAGGAGCCTAGAAATCTTCCCCCTCAGCTTTTCCCCACAAGAACTCATCCTCATATTCATTCACAAGGGTCCTGGATCCTCCAACTCCTTCACAAAGACTAGTGTCCTTCACAAATGTTCCCAATCCACATTCTGTATCTCCTGTTTGTCATCAGAGCCTTCCCCAGCTCCCCACCTTCCCACAGCCTGGACTTCTCGGAACTGACCCCATGCTTAATCCATCCTTGAGACCTGAGATGGGACCTCCAGAGGGACACCAGATTTCTGGTAGAAGAAGGGGCTCACCTGGGGGTTGGTAAGAGGAACATATTGATTTAGAGGAAGGTGCCTCTAACACACCTCTCAGGAGATTGCCTATGCACTTGCCGGTTGTGGGGGTGCATGGACTGAGAGAGAAACATACAGATAACCCAAGCACAGAAACACACAGGTGCAGAACACTGCCAGCCTGTGCTGGGCACTCAGGTACTGGGCTTATGTCTAGGTTTATACAGACCTGCGCTGTTGACATGGGCGATACCCTGAGGGACACGGACACACACATAGCCCCGCGCGCGCGCGCACGCACACACACACACACACACAGAAACAAATAGTTGGAGCCACCCAGACAGTGCCACAGGACACACACACAGTGTACCCTCCCCATAGGCTGGCAGGAAACCCGATCACCAATCCTGTCCCAGGCCTACCCTCTCTGTCCCCTTCAACCTCACATCTCACAGTATACTGTCCCTCAGAGTCCAGGCTCCATCACCGCACTTCAGGTGCAAGGGTCTGTTCAGCACAGGCCAATCTTATGGAGGGTGGAGACCACCTGTAATGCATCTCCCAATGTGGTATCATGTTGAGACCAAGCCTCCCCTTCTGGAAATGCATGTACTGCAGAATGGTCTCACCATTGAAAATACACAGCACCATTTCCTGAAGAATCCATGGTACCTCCAGGACTGGTTAGGTGGTGGTATTTTTAATGAAATAAAAGTGGAAAATAACCCAGAAATGCAAAAATAGAGAGATTCCAACAATGCCTGTGGGGCTCAGGAGTGTGTGTGGGCTGCTCAGATGTAGGTGCACTGATTTGAGGGCCTCAAGTATCAAGAGCTGATCCGGAACACCTGGGAGGGATCTGGTCTCCTCAACCACCTGAATCCAAAATAGCCCAGTCTCAACCCCTGGCTGGAAGGTCCTGAGACAACAAGACCCATGTCCAGGCCCAGAGCTTTTCCCAGCCCCCTAGGGGTTAGTCTCAGGGAGCACAGATGTCATAATTACCTGTGGGTGACTGTGCAGCTCAGCCCCAGTTCCCCACCCTCCACACCTATACAGCAGGGCCCCTCCCCTCCTCTTCTCTCCCTCACTGTGTCTGCCCTCATGAGAACCCTGGTTCACCACAGGGTCCCTGCCTGGTCTGAATGGTGTTCACATGTGTTGACTCTTTTGGTGAAAACACACACAAATATATTGATTAGAGTGAGATAGAATACAGAGAGAGATGGAAGACTAGACTAAAATTTATGAAGTTTTGTAAGTGTTTTCTTCATATGGATATATTTGAAATATGCTATTGCAAAGGTAGATTATGTCCTTGCCGCAGTAATATCATATGCCAATCAGGTAGCAGTGAAAAGGGGAGGATTTGGTTTCAGGGAGTCATGTATGTATGGAAACATAAAAGTGTTTGTTAAAAAGTGTGTTTTTGCCTGGCCAATATTACTCAGTGGTTGAGTACAACCTAAGAACCAAGAAGTCAAGGTTAGATTCTGGTCAAAGTATAAGCCAGGACTGCAGGCTTGATACACAGTGTAGGAGCATGCAAGAGGCAGCTGATCAATGATTATCCCTCATCATTGATCTTTCCATCTCTCTCCCTTCTTCTCTGAAATCAATAAAAAACTATTTTAATATATATGTTGTTAAAATGTGTGCTTTAAATCAATTACACTCATATCAAACTTTTAAAAATGTTTAATACTTGCCACTTCCCAATAATTCAGTTGTTTCATTATAAATTTTCTTGAGCACTTTCATTGCTACTGTATCAGTATGCTGAAAAAAGAATATAACGATGTACTTCTGAAATATCTTTTCATGTCCATGTTCCATGTCATTATTTTGCCAGTTTGAACCTGGTGATGATGAGAGTATTTACACCAGGGAAATTGAGAAATACTACAAACCTAGACTTCACTTAATGTGTTTAGACTTAAAGAACACTGGTGGAGAATATTAATAATGCAGGTTAAACTTATAAGTGTATGGCATGAGTGGCTATTAATTGTCCATAGGATAAAAGTTGAGAAAAACAATTTTCTTTCTAGAATTAAAAACCAATGGTTCCATATGGCAAAGAAGTCACTTGAGTCAGTGAGGAAGGACTGAAACTCAAACACATGTCTTAGATGTTGCACTGTCCTCCTATTGGTAAGAATAATAAATTAACTTAAAAAGTAGGCAAAGGATCCTGAGCAAACATTTTAACAAAGGAGATAAAGACAGTGTAAATTATGCAAGAAGAAATGCTCACCATCAAGAACTCTTAGGGAGCCGTAACCGGTTTGGGTCAGTGGATAGAGCATCGGCCTGCGGACTGAAAGGACCCAGGTTCGATTCCAGTCAAGGGCATGTACCTTGGTTGAGGGCACATCCCCAGTAGGGGGTGTGCAGGAGGCAGCTGATCGATGTTTCTCTCTCATTGATGTTTCTAACTCTCTATCCCTCTCCCTTCTTCTCTGTAAAAAATCAATAAAATATATGTTAAAACAAAGAATTGTTAGGGAAATGTTATTTAAAAAAACCAAGTTAACAGTATAGTCATCGCCTGGCCTATTATTTAAAAAAATAACCATCACATGTGCTGGCAGGTAATGTAAAACCTGGAAATTTCATTACTGTGGGTGGCTGGGAAGGCAAAGGGAATGACCATTTTAGATCACAGATGTGCATATCTTAAAATGTAACACATTCACCGACACTGCAACAGTTAGATAAATAAAACATACACCTGTAGGAAGAACTGAATGCAATATTCCCAGCAGTTTTATTTATAAAACCCCAAATTTGGAAATAAACGAAACCATTGACAGATCAATAGATGAAGTGGTTATCCATAGAATACAATATTATTAGCAATAAAAAATTAACTATTTACATAAACATTACTGTTGAATCTAAAAATACCTGTGTAGCAAGAAAGAAGTCATAGTTTGTTAAAAATTATACACCTTATATAGTGCCTATAAAATTATGAAAAATATGAACTACTCTATCATAAGAGGAGGTAAATCAATGGCTGTATGGAGGGTAGAGAATCCAGAAGAGTATAAAAGGGCAAGAAGTAAATACAGGGTATGTAAAACTAGGTTTAGAGTTGTTAGTATTGAAAATAATACAACGGTAAATAAATAATAAAAGTATAAACTCTCATGGCTACTGTGTCTTATATTGTTGGGCATGATCACATTCACTGAAAGGTCATTGGTTTGATTCCAGATCAGGGCACATGCCCGCCTCGATGTGCAGTAGTGGGCATGCAGGAGGCAGGAGATTGATGTTTCTCTCCATCTGCCCTTCTCTAAAAATCAATAAAAATATATTTTAAAATATATAACACTAAAGGCCTGGTTGATGAAATTCATACACTTTTGATACTTCTCTTAAAATTATCGTGTTTTCTTTGACTACAAAATTCACCATTATTACCCAGTACAAATAGTCAGTAAAGCCTTAATTGTGGTTCCAAATAAAAACATAGCTATCCCTGTTGTTAGAAAATTAAGATGGCAACTCTATATAGACATAACCATCTCTCTCCTTATTTCTTGAGAGAATCATTGTTGCCTCTGTGGCAGCAAATACTGTCTAGAAGTGAAGACTACTGCCATCAGAATGATCAGGAATGCCGAATTGTCACAAAACACACAACCTGGGACTAATTATACGATTATCCTTCCTTTAGCTTTGAGTTCCTGACTGTTGTGATAACCTTGAGGTGAACACCATAGAGGGGCCCAGGGAATCCCTAAAACCATGAGATTCTTTTTGCAACCAATCACTTCAGCTACAAAAAGAACAAACAAGCTTCAGGACTGGGTCATTTATGGATAATGTTCAGAAGAGGCAATTTTCATCCACTATACTGCCATCTCTTCCACTCACTATGAAAACAGTGTTTATCCCAATATTAATTGCACTTCACAGTGTAATAACAAATGAAACCAGCCTGTGATATTTCACACAACATGGCACAGGGCTCCTGTGCAGTATGTAAGACATACTATGAGTAGAGAATATAACTCATATTGTTCACAGAAGCATAACAAAGGACTCTTCTTCCGGGTGATCATTGACCTCACAAATAATACAGGCACCAGGCTAAAAAATTAGAACCAAAAAGTCATGCAGATTTTCCTTAAAGGACTTGGTCAGCAATAGAAAATAAAGCAATATGGACCAAAGAGGGATTTTTGCCATTATTATGTGCCTTCCAAAGCACATAGAGTTTGGGACCCCACCATATTGTTCCCCTCTCCATGCTGACAGATCACAACTATCCTTTCAAATCATCCCAGGCAGTGACTATAACCCACAAAATTAAAGGTACAAAAGCAAAAAACACCTTTACTAAAAAGATCATAAACCAGAACAGAGGATGGCAAGCAGTTTGTAATTTGGTGAATTGGAACATAAAATGACCCATCAGAGGATAATGTGAGAACAATGATAGAAGCACAAAAAAGGACTCCTCTTCTGGGGGACCACTGACCTCACCAACATTAGAGGCACCAGGCTGCAAATTGGAACCACAAAGTTATGCAAACTTTCTTTCATTGCCTTGGTCAGTGGTATAAAATAAGCCATTATTGGACAAAGACTGATTTTTCTGACATTATTATAACTTTCCAAAGCACAGAAAGTTTGTGGGACCCCACCATATCTGTGCATCTCGCCATGATGATAGATCACAACTTTTGTATCAAATCATCCAGACAGTGAGATTTTAAAAAATAATAAATAAAGCCTCGAAAGAAAAAAACATCTTTACTAAATCAGAACAGAGGACAGTAAGCAATTTGCAGCTTGGTGAATTAGAAAGTAAAACAATTCCTAAAAGCATAATGTGAAACCCACAATGTCCCTGAAAGTGGCAGCACTCCTTAGCTGATGATGGGTGCTCTGGACAAACCCTGGGTCAGAAGCATTCCCTAGTCAGAAAGGAAGGAAGATCCTGTCAAGAGCTTGAAGTAATCATGATTTTCTCAAGCACAAGTGAGAACACAGAATACATTTCCCCTGAGCACACAGAGGTTGTGACTGATGCACACTCTTCAGGTGAGCCAGGTGGTAGAAGTGAAATTTCTTCAGCCACAGATGCTCGCTGTGACATCAATTGGGCAGTAGGTCTGGGCATGTTAGCAAGTACAATGGAGCTCCTTCAAGCCTCACTTGTACTTGAAACTGATGAGGAATATATCACAGTGAATGTTCCATTAAATGGGGTGTATATTCAGAAAAATAGGTCCCAAAGAGTCGCCTTCAGCGTTGTTATACTAAGTGAGAAAAAGAAAACATTCCCTGCACATTTAATACTTTACTTCAGTGTGAACATTCAGGTGTTTAATATGGCTAGATTTGTGGCTAAAAGACTTCCCACATTCAGTACACTCATATGGCTTTTCTCCAGTGTGAACTCTGAGGTGTCCAGTGAGAGAAGACCTTACACGAAACGACATCCCACATTCTCTACACTTATAGGGCTTTTCTCCAGTGTGAACTCTGAGGTGTCCAGTGAGAGAAGACCTTACACGAAACGACATCCCACATTCTCCACACTTATAGGGCTTTTCTCCAGTGTGAATTCTCTGGTGTTGTTTGAGGGTAGAATTATCACTGAAGGACTTTCCACAATCACAGCACTCATATGGCTTTTCGCCACTGTGAACTCTGAAGTGTCTATTAAATTTATATTTTTCGCTAAAAAACTTTCCACATTCATTACACTCATATGGCTTCTCTCCAGTGTGAACTCTGAGGTGTTTAGTGAGGTGAGCCCTTAGAGGAAAGGACAGCCCACATTCTCTGCATTCATAGGGCTTTTCTCCTGTGTGAATTCTCTGGTGATGTTTGAGGTAAGACTTATCACTAAAGGATTTTCCACAATCACGGCACTCACATTGCTTTTCGCCTCTGTGAACTCTCAGGTGCTTAATAAGGCTGGAGTTTTGGCTAAAAGACTTCCCACATTCAGCACACTCATATGGCTTCTCTCCCGTGTGAACTCTCTGGTGTTCTTTGAGGTAAGATTTATCACTGAAGGATTTTCCGCAATCACAGCACTCATATGGCTTGTTGCCACTGTGAACTCTCAGGTGCTTAGTAAGGTTGTATTTTTGGCAAAAAGACTTCCCACATTCAGTACACTCATATGGCTTCTCTCCAGTGTGAAGTCTGAGGTGTCCAGTGAGGTGAGACCTTACACGAAATGACACCCCACATTCTCCACACTTATAGGGCTTTTCTCCAGAGTGAACTCTCTGGTGTTGTTTGAGGGCAGCCTTATCACTGAAGGACTTTCCACAACCGCTGCACTCATATGGCTTCTCGCCACTGTGAACTCTGAAGTGTCTATTCAGTATATATTTTTTGGTAAAAGACTTTCCACATTCAGTACACTCATATGGCTTCTCTCCAGTGTGAACTCTGAGGTGTTTAGTGAGGTGAGCCCTTAGAGGAAAGGACAGCCCACATTCTCTACACTCATACAGCTTTTCTCCAGTGTGAACTCTCTTATGTTGAACGAGGTTAAAAATTCGTCTAAATACTTTCCTACATTTGTTACACTCATAAAGCAGTTCTCCAGAACAGTCACCGTGACTTTGAACAACTTTCAGGTTGTGGCTGGCAGCATTTTCACATTCACCCCACTGGTGATGACTTTTTCCACTGTGAAATTCCTGGGAAATTTCACTGCCACAGTGTAGCTCTTCAGTATTGAGAGTGGCCTGGTGCTTGGGAAGCTCTGAGTTGTACTGCAAGTCTTCCCCAACCTCCCTGCTGGGTGAAGGCACCGAATATAAGTAGAAGCTGCACCTGCTCACAAAGGAAGCCCTGTGCATAGCTTCTTTCCAGGGCTCGTCTCCACATTCATTCCTCTGTTGCTGGTGAGGGTTTGCACTGAAACAGAAGTCTCCAACACGTGTGTCACTACAGAAGGCTTTCTGCTCAAAGTATGCTGCATGTGAACCAGACAGGTGCAAAATACCTTTTAACACAGAGAAACACCGCTTACAAAGAGGAATCTTCTGGGTGCTTGGAGCTGTCTTAGAAGCCCTGACCAGCGACTCTCCTTGTATAAATACAGAACAGACCTCATCACCATTGATTTTATGCCAACAACCTGAAAAGTGAGAAAGGGTAAGGAAATGAATGTTGAATGTGGTGACAGGGGGAAGCCCCATTACAAAAGTGTGTCACACATCACACGTTGGTTCCATGCAATTGTGTGAAAATAAGAGATGAGCAGGAAGGATTAATAAGAGGCTCTTGTCTCTTTCTGGGCTAATGAAGATTACAACACAGAGAGGCCTCACCAGAAATATGACAAAAAACATGGCAAGCACCACATGGATTAGAATATGGATTTCCAGCTAATACTTCAACTACCAGCATTTAGCATGGCTTGTCTGCTGGGACGGGGACAAGCTGTGCAAGAGATTGGTTAGGTCTTACTCCAAGTAAAATTCAATAAAGGAGTAGCCGGTTTCGAGGACTAATTAGCACGTACATGCACCTCATAACACAGGTGCAAGTCAATGTTGCAGAATACTGCAGAGGCACCAGTGTAGAGGAACAGGTGACAAAGAGGTGAACAGTCAGCACTGGTCCAGAGCAACACAGCTTGCTATAGTATTCAGGGAAGAGAATATAACAAACAATTGATTGAGGGTCTCCCAGGAACAGCCTATTGTTCATGTAAGTAAATACCATAACATGTAACAGGTCACCACAAAGAACCTTTATCTAGAGAAAGATGGCAGAAGTTGAAGCCATGCATGTGGATACTGTCAGCCATGCATGTGGATACTCCCATGAAGAGAAAGTGCAAGCTGGGACCCATTAAGCTCACTGCAAGACTCCTAACTTTCTGTTTCCTGTACATTTTGAGGTAACAGGCGTTAGCGGGATGTTCGTGGAGTCCTTTGCTCAGGACTCACCATCCAGCTCATTTGACAAGACAGTGGGAAAATTAGCAGAGGCCATGTTCTCGCTGTGGGAGAGAGAAAACTATGCCTGAGGAATAAAGGGAGAAGGCATCACCTCAGGACACTGGGAAAAAGTGAAGGTCTTACCTACAGATGTCACAAGTGCAAACACTTCCAGCATCACATCGCAGTACAGAAGTCTCTGAGCCTCATCAAGGAGCCCCCATTCCTTCTGAGAGAA
This sequence comes from Myotis lucifugus, assembly GCF_000147115.1. Lineage (NCBI taxonomy): Eukaryota > Metazoa > Chordata > Mammalia > Chiroptera > Vespertilionidae > Myotis > Myotis lucifugus. Next base: position 57,945 of record NW_005872211.1, read on the forward strand.
TACAATGGCCACGTCCTCAAAGTTCATATCCTGTCATAATAGGGACAGTTAAGCCCATGATCAGCTTCACTCCTAAGATTCTACGTCTGTCATACTTCCCACCCTCCACACCCATCTGCTCTGTCCACTCCAGAGAAAATACCGGGCCTTCATCCTATGAAAGCCACTGTTTTCTTATATTTATACTGACATTTTGTCTTCCTACTCTAATAAAGGCATTTGAGCAGATAAGACCTCTGAGCTCTGGACCTCCCATGTACGCCACACTGACTTTTATCAACAGAGTGGTTGTTAAAACCATAGGTGAAAGAGAGATGTTGGCCATAAAGATATTGTGAGTGATTTGATACTGGTCTTGTCAGTCAATACCCTCAGATTGTTTCTCAAAGACGCCAAATACATGGCATCACACTGCACCCTCTTGACCCCAATTGCAAGGTGCCATGGCCATAGCTTTGCACTGCCTGTTGCACAGAGTTCTTTGAACAACCCTTCTCTCACACAGCTTCACTCACAGAAGCACAACGTCAAAGGTAATGCAAATTTGTTTCCTAATCACCTTTTTTTCCAAAGTTATAGTTCACCATCTCCATAATCTCTTACCCTTTACCTTTCTCCTTACCCATTCCAGTGGAGATTTTGAAGCCTGGGTAACACTGATGTATGCTACTCACTCCTATTATCCAGGGTGTCATCCCCAACAACAAAAGGCAGGTGGTTAGCTAAATGGCACCTAAGCTCTGTACCTTGAATATAGTGCCAAATCAATCCTCTTTACAGGCAATTGCCCTAAAATTCACCTCACTGGATCATCCAGACACCACCAGAAATGGGCTTTCTGGTCATTCACTCTTATGTCAATGTCAGGGTGCTGTGGCCATGAATTCACATTCCCTCTTCAAGTGCAAATCACTCTTTACCACACCTCTCTCACACCTGCACTCCCTTAGCCCCAGCCCCCATAGTCCTCTCCTTAACGACTTATTACTTATCAAGTGTTGTCCAGAGGATGCTTGCTAACATCTCTCACTTAAACACCACTCAAGTCCCAGCCCCGATGGCTCTCTGTTCCATGCCTAGTGAGTCTCACAGATGACCACTCAAACCTCTAAGTAATCCACAAGACTGACTCTAACTCCTCACATACAGGCCACACCAAAGACCACAACAAAATCCTGGTGAGTGTTTAGAGAAGTTAATATGTACCAGCCCTAGTCTAATCTTGTTTCAATAACTCTTCCGCCTCCAAACTAATCTCAGGTCTACTCATCTGTTAAAGGTCTTGGCCACTGCAAAACTATGATCTCTCCCTGACACTGTAGAGGACAACGTCTGTCCCTATGCTGTGTTGTGACCCACAAATACTGGCTACAGCAGGAAAGCCAGTCCTCAGGCTCACACTGTCCCTTCTGAGCTAATACTACCATTACCAACCTGACCATGATTCCCTGTATGAAAGTGATCTACAGTCCTGGCTGATGTGTCTCAGCTGGTTGAGCATAGACCCATGCACTGGCAAGGTCATATGCCTGGGTTGTGGGCTAGATCCAAAATAGGAGTTATACAGGTAGAAACTGATCATTGTTTCTTGTTCATCACTGTTTCTCTGTCTCTCTCCCTCTCCCTTCTTTTCTATATCTAAAATCAGTATATATACACTGGGTGGCCAGATTATTATGATCACCTGACATTTGTAGGCAAATAAGCTATACTTTCACACTGAAGTTGCTAGAGGGCCAGACCATTATAAATAGGGAAGAAGTTTGTTTGCCATGACAGTAGAAGTGATTTTTTTCTAAAGATATGGGTAAACAACGCGATTTAACAGCCTTTGAACGTGGGATGATTGTTGGCACTTGGAGCCATGGAGCGAGTATCAGCAAAACAGCTGAATTCATTAAATGTTCCAGAGAAGCTGTTGATAAAGTGTTTAAACACTGGACTGTCAGCTGAAAATCTGGGTCTGAACGTGCGAATTGTGGCCATCAGTGAATAGGCAATGTTAGGGCAGAACAGAGAGTGGCAAGACTGGTACGAGACAACAGAAGGGCAACGGTACATTAAATTACTGCAGATCTTAATCAGAGATCCTCTCAAATGATCTCTGAATGCACAATAATAATCTGGCCACTCAGAGTGTGTGAGTGTGTGTGTGTGTGTGTGTGTGTGTGTGTGTATAGTATATACACTGAGTGGCCAGATTATTATGATCTCTGAACACATAATAATCTGACCACTCAGTATATATATATTTAAAAAACATACCTGCGGGTTCCTAAATCAGCTCACTTTTCACTCCAAGCCTCTGCACATTCTGGAACCTATGCCCTGGCAGTCCTCCCACTCATTACACTGGTTGCTAAAAACAAGGTCCACGTCATGAAGCCCTGGTCCTGGCCTTAGGATTCTGGGCTTAGTGTCTGTTCAAAGTCCCCAGGTCCAAAGGCTACAAGAGTGGCTGACAGTCCCAGGACTTTACTATCTAAGAAGACATAAGTGTGTGAGGCCCTGAAATAAGTTCCACAAACCTTGTACACCTAATCGATTCAGCATTTGCAGGAATTTGTGGAAAGGAAATGGTCTGTTGAGAGCCTGGCAAACACCGCCAGGATCTAGGGCAGCCGTGGGCAAACTATGGCCCACGGGCCGGATCCGGCCCGTTTGAAATGAATAAAACTAAAAAAAAAAAAAAAAAAAAAAAAAGACCATACCCATTTATGTAATGATGTTTACTTTGAATTTATATTAGTTCACACAAACACTCCATCCATGCTTTTGTTCCGGCCCTCCGGTCCAGTTTAAGAACCCATTGTGGCCCTCGAGTCAAAACGTTTGCCCACCCCTGATCTAGGGGGTAAGGCTGCTCTATACTCTTGCCCAGCCCAAACGCCAGGTGACCTTCAGATGCCTGTATTATCTCAGGGCTCAGTTCTCAGTGCTCACTCTTGCCACTTACCTTATCATTTACAGGACTTCCCCTTCCTGTCCACAGCTGCTGTCCTCTGTCTTCTAGTCTTTTCCTCCTCTGAGCAGTGATAGTTAAAGTTAGAACCCTAAATCAGAAAATGTTCCCCCCCTTTTTTCACAACCATCTATTGTTAGGTCTGATCAAATAATTGAATAGATACCCCCTCCCCTGGGAACTTACCTTTATGACATTTCACAATGGACATTCTACTTGCTTGGACCACATTCCACTTGCTAAGACTGTTATCTCTTCCCTCCAGCATTTTCCAGAATGCAGACCTAAACAGAGAATTCTCTGACCAGAAAAAGCCTAGTCTAGACTCCTTTAAAAATCTGGCTCCCCATCTTTGGGTGCTGGTGCCATTTTGGGGCTCAGCCCATCTGGTATCCTGATGACCTAATATATTCATAATTCTTTACCCTTTCTTGCCTTGTGCGATCCCGCCTTCGGTGACCCTAACATTTGATAGCAAAACATGGGAGGGTTCTATGGGGATGGGGAACCATCGCTCTGCTTTGGTCACCCAAAGTTTGCTACTCCGAGAGCAGTAGGCAGTGGCAGCTCAACTTGGGCTTACCTCTAAATTCTATTCGGGTGACTCAATTACAGGCCTCAATTAGACCTCCCTCCCTTATCAACCATCCTGAGCCAGCCGATGACTATGCCAGATCAGGAATCTCTCCTTCTCCATTGCTGACCCTCCATCCCACACCGGCCCATCTTCTCTAGGTGAGTGACTATCCACAAATTCACTCATCTCGAGTCTTCTACCCACTCTCTCAAACTAACTTCTCGAAAGTCTCTCATCGTAAAAGTCCTAGCGCTAAGCCAGAAGGAAGACTCCTCAGCCATTTAGCTTTGGGTCTTTCTGGAGTGGGGGCACCAAGTTCAGAAGGTCATCTCTCATTTCCCATGGTGATTTGTTTAGCTGCGGGGATGCGTGCCCTAGTCACCTCTGGGTTTGCGGTCTGTCACTCACCCTTCCTCTCTCATGGGCCCCGCCACACTCCCTCGGCACACTCACGGGGGAGATCGTGCCCAACCACCTCATTTTTTTTTTTTTTTGTAACACTGTTTGGCCACAATATACTAGATGATAAGTCCCAATGGCCTAAAAATGGCACTTTTAATTTTAACACATTGCAAAATTTAGATAATTTCTGTCATGGCAATAAAAAATGGTCAGAGATTCCCTACGTATGGGCCTTTTTCACTCTTCAGTCTCAATCCTTTCTCTCAGTTCTGCTGTACCCATTAGACCTTTCTCCTTCACACAAAACATCATACCCCTAACATTTCCGATGCTGAATGTACTTTTGACCCAGCAGACCATGAGCGTCCATCTTCTTACACAACCCTTCCCTCACTTGCAGTAGGTTCCCAAATCCAGACCCTCCTAACCAGCAACCACCTTCTCCCCAGCCCCTGAGCCGAAATCCCAAGAACTTGACCTCCAATACAGCCTTTTCCACCTAACACTTGCTCTCGGGCCACCCTAAGACTGCCTTCCACAACAGCTGCTTCTATTCCTAGACCCATTCTACCCCTGAGGGAGGGAGCAGAAACTTAGGGTATTGGCTGGGAACACATCCCATTTTCCATGTCTGACCTTGCACAGATTGAGAGGCATCTCAGGTATTTTTTCACCAACTCAACCACCTTTACTAAGGAAGTTAAGTACCTGGCCCAGTCCTATGGCCTGACCTGGCATGACATCTGAGTCATCCTGTCGTCCTCGCTCACCCCAGAGGAGAAGGAGCACATCTGACTAGCAGCTCAGGACCATGCTGTGCCCTCCATAGACAGGACTCGGTGGCCAACCCAGATGGCGCTATCAGCTCAGTTCTCCAGGGCACTGGCTCTGTAGCCTGTCTCATTGTCGAAAGGCTGCCCATAAGGCGGTCAATTATGACAAACTTAATGAAATCACTCAAGGCCCTGACCAAAACCAAGTTCTCCTCCTCTCTGGCCTCACAGAAGCCTTACACAAACTTACCACCTGAGAACCCACCTCCCCAGAGGGAGCCCTCCTTCTGTACAGCCATTTTATATTCCAATCAGCCCCCAACATACACTATAAACTTTGAAAAATAGACACAGGTCCAGAAACGCTTCAAAGAGACCTACTTAACCGGATCACTGAGGATTTTAATAATAGAAAGGAGGAGACCCCAATTCAAAAACAAAGGTGAGATCAGGCCAAGGCTGAGGCCCAGGCGAAGGCCCATCAGCTCCTAGCCACTGCTCTCAAGAACCCCAAATGAAGTGCTGGTCCTCCAAACAAGGGTGAGTCAGGGGCTAAGCCTCTTCCGGGCCCATGCTTCAAATGCAACAAGGAAGGACTAAGTCCTGCTCAAACCCGAGACACCTGGCTGTGCCCTACCCACAGTGAAGAAGGGAAGGCCAATGGAAATCAGACTGCAATCTGGCCCCTCCAGGGCAGACATCGGCCAGCCCAGCAAGGCCACCCTCTGGATCCGCTCTGAAGCTCCCAGACCTCCTGGAAATGGCCACCGACGACTGAAGCTGCCCAGGCCCTGAGAGGGCTCCACAGACTTACGTCAGCAGGACAGAGCCTCGGGTAACAATGTGGTGGCAGGTAAGCCAATCTCCTTTTTAATTGGCACTGGAGACACTTATTCTGCCCTCCCGGAATTCACTGGGACCCTTGTCCCCTCCTCAGTCTCTATTATGGGGGTTGACGGATTAGTTTCACAGTCATTAGCCACCTCACCTCTACACTCTATCTTATTAAATACCCCCATCAACTCTTTCCTCTTTCTACCTCAGTGCCCAACCAGGACTACGGTGCATCCCCTCATAAAACCTGGTTGTCCCAAACAATAGTCACCTACCTCAGTTTCACTCTCACCCCACACACCTGTGCCATTCCTTAGACGGTAAATGCCTTATCTCCTCCATGACTGTCCTTTCTTCTGAACAAGAAATACTCACCTTTCTCAGGCTCGCTGGGTACTCTTGCCTTTGAGTTCCCAGCTTCAGTCTTCTCACAAAGCTACTCTATGATAGGACCCCCGCCTCACTGAGCCTTTAGATCCTTTAATGCTCTGAAAACTGCTCTCACCTCGGCGCCTTCTGACATCCCCTCACCCACTTCCCAAAGAACAACTTTCTTTGCTGCAAAACTAGAAATGCTTACTTAAAAGTCTGGCTACTATCAGAAGCTGAACTCATTACCACCCAAACCTTAGCATGTTATCACTAAGAAAAATGTGGCAGTTTTAAATCCAAGCGCCTGGATGCCGGGGGACAGGCTGCAGGGCCTGCTCTCCCCTCCCCTTGCCTTTTCTCCAGCATCATGTGCCTACACATACTTTTCCAGAGTCTTTGGTAGCTTAAAGGCATTGGAGCATTGCCGGGTTAAATGATAAACATCTAAATACATTAAAACAGAATAAAATACTGAAACATTAATTGCTAGACATGTTTTAATTTGCCTACTCTTCGTTTTTATTACCCATGGTCTCTTGTACTTTGAGGAAAGCATATTAAAGTAAGAGTGTGTTTAAAGTGTGTTCATAAATGTACATGCTGTTTGTTTACTTTTTGGCTAAAGCTGGTTATTTGTGAATGGGTAGAAGGATTGTGTTGACCAGTGAGTCAAGACCTGATCACCCCTGATGTCCCAAAGGAACCCCTTCTCTCCTAGTAAGGTAAAGCAGCCCCACCCAGATTCTCTCCTGTTGCTTACATCCTTAAGTTGAAGCCTACCTTTATTTCCAGCACTCATTCACAGTTCTTGTCACTATCATTGAAAGCCTCACAGGTATTCCTGCTTGATATTTGGCACCATCTCTCCCCTTTTCTAGATTTCTTCAACGTCAAATCCCTGGACAAGACGGGCAAATTGACTTCACTCACATGCCTCCTATTACACACACACACACACACACACACACACACACACACACACACTGCAAAGGACACCAAGTAGGGAAAGATTCCATAATACAGGGAAATAACAGAGCAGACAGGAGGCCAAGACAGTGGCTCAGGAGAAGCCTCTGTCTCCCCAACTCTTAGCTGTACCCCATGTAACACCAGAATACACTCCAGAGGAACTTCAGTCCCAAGTAGCTCTTGGGGCTATGCAGGAAGATCCACGGTTAAAATTGTCGGGGGAAAATATATCCTGCCCCAGGGACAGGCCCATGATACCTTACAGGCTATTCAAAATTTCCTACATATAGGATACATTTACAACTCCTACAACCCCTCATCACCTGTCCTAGCCTAGCCTTCCTACTGCAAGATGTCACCAAAACCTGTTCTACTTGTTACTCAGTATCTTCCCGAGGACAGGTTAGATCAGACCCCCTTCTTTCCCTACTCATCAGACAAGGGGGCAAATCCCTGAACAAGACTGGCAAACTGACTTCACTCACATGCTTCCTATTTTTTAAAAACGAAAGAACAAATATCTCTTAACCCTTGTAGATACCTTCTGAGGCTGGGTAGAAGCATTCCCCATTGAGTCTGAAAAGCCCACGGAGGTCACACAAGCTCCCATTCAGCCCATCATTCCCAGATCCAGCCTCCCCATCTCATTACAAGCAGATAATGGACCTGCTTTCATATATCAAATAACTCAACAGGTCTCCTCCACTCTGAATATCCTGTGGAATTTACACCCCCCACCAGCCCCAATCTTCAGACAAGGAAGAAAAGAGAAATTCCTTCGTTAGACCCACCTACCTAAATTAACTCTCAAAACTAAAGAACCTTAAACTGATCTCCTACTGCTAGGCTTTATGCACAACAGAGCAATCCCCCCACCATGCACCCTCCTTTCTTAGTCCCTTTGAATTCATGTATGGAAGACTCTTATTAGGAAACTTGCCTTCCACAGAAACCCTCTCGGAGTCTATGTCCCCATTTTAAATCTATTCCAACAATTACTGAGAGAACATGCTAATCAAGCCCTCCTTGACCTTCTAAGGGAGACATCCTGCTAAGCCTCTACAGCCAGGGGACTGTGTCATCCTAAAGGAAACTCACCCATCAAATAATTTACAGCCCTGATGGCAAGGCCCTTAGCAGGTACTCCTAACCACCCCCCTCCAGCTAAACTATCAGAGCAAACCCTGTGGTTCCACCTTTCCAGATTAAAACCCATTCCCGAAACACCTCCATCACGTGAGCTGGAGTCCCCTAACAATTACAGCCACACCAGATTAGACCCATCAGATTCTGCCTTTCTCTCATGTATTGCTCACCTAATGTAGATGTAGACCCCAATAATCAGTCTTTACCTGTCTTCGTAACCCACCATATCCGACACAAGAGCACAGTTCAGATAATCCCTCTCCTCAAAACCCTGGGCATCACAGCAGAGGTTGGATCTGGCACAAGGGGGCCTAACCACTGCTCTCCCATTTGGAAATCCTGCCTCAGGACCTACAAGAGCTCCAGATGCTAGGCAAGGGGCACCCTGGGAAACAAGAACCTCGCCCCCAGGGTACCTACAGTCCCCTAGCAAATAACTAGTCAGGCTACTAAGACCCCTGACCTTTTCCTCCCTAAGGATCACATCTAGGCCCCAGTTGCATTTCAGCTCCAGGCCCAGAAAAGCAGCAAAAGCAGACAAGTGACGCTGTGGCAGCCTCAGGACCAGCTTCTGCCTCCCAAGTCCCCCAACAGAACCGTTTTCGAGCCTTCCAGGTGGCCTAATAAATCCATAGTTCTTCTCCCTTTTTGGCCCGCGTGTTCCTCCTTCCGCGAACCTAGTATCTATGACCCCAGCGTTCTGAGAATGAAGGTAAAAGTCCTCCTGCAAAACCTCACCTCATCTCTGTGTTGCCTTTACACCCACAACAGGCCCGGGTTCCCGAGTCATCCCTGCTCATTCGCACCATCACGTCCTTACAAGGTGGCCCTGCAGCCTTTCACCCTCTTCCCCCATCAGCCATGTGTCACCCACGAGGGACTCACAGTTCTGAGCGCTGGGACCTGGGCGGCGGGACCTGAGAGGCCGGTCCCCAAGGCTGGAGGGTGAAATGGCGTCAGGCTGCGGGGACTCTGTGAGCAGAGAGGAGTCCGGGAGGCACGGGGACCCCAATCTCGGGCTGTTGGGCTCAAGGAGCCTCAGACACACCCCGCACAGCAGGCACGCTGTCTCCCAGGCCGCCTCCTACTCAGAACCAGCGCCCTGAAGCCTGTGAGTCTGTGAACAAAGACCTGAAATGTGAATATGACCACCGCGAGGAGGAAGGCGGAAGTCCCGCCCTAACAGGATGCACGTACAGCAAAATGTGCTTTAGCTCCGCCCACGTTGGCGCATGTCCTTCTGGGTAATGTAGTTTTCTCCACCGCCAAGGGGAATAGTAGCATCCCAGCCAATGACTTGGGGGATAAAGATGTGGCGCAGGGAGTGATGCCTGAGAGGGACAAGATGAGACCAGAAGCCTGGCTAAATGGAACAGACTGAGGCATCTCCAAGGTGAAGAGGGAGGGGAGGAATGCAAGAGATCCACCAAAGAATATATACACAGGGGCGAAATGGGAGACATTTGTAATACTATCAACAATAAAAAATACATGTACTTTTTTTGAAATTTTAAAATAATATAGCTCAGCTGGTTTGCTCAATGGTTGAGCCTCAAGCTACGAACAAGGAGTCCATGGGGTTTTTTTTGTTTGTTTTTATTTATTTATTTTTTAATTCTTTATTGTTTAAAGCAGTGGTTCTCAACCTTCCTAATGCCATGACCCTTTAATACAGTTCCTCATGTTGTGGTGACCCCCAACCATAAAATTGTTTTCGTTGCTACTTCATAACTGAAATTTTGCTACTGTTATGAATCATAATGTAAATATCTGATATGCAGGATGTACTTTCATTGTTACAAATTGAACATAATGAAAGCATAGTAATTAATCACAAAAACAATATGTAATTATATATGTGTTTTCCGATGGTCTTAGTCGACCCCTGGGAAAGGGTCGTTTGACCCCCAAAAGGGTCGCAACCCACAGGTTGAGAACCGCGGGTTTAAAGTATTACATATATTACTACATATGTCTCCTTTTTCCTCCATTGGCTTCTCCCTGGCCACCCCCACTCCCCAGCACATGCCCTCACCTCCGTAGTGTGTGTATACATTGGTGCTGCTTATATGCATGCACACAAGTCCTTTGGTTGATCTTGTACCCAACCCCTAACCCCCTCCCCTGCCTTGCCTCTGAAGTTTGTCGGTCTGTTTGATGCTTCTATGTCTCTGAATCTATTTTTGTTCATCAATCTATGCTGTTCATTCTATTTCACAAATGATGAGGTCATGTCATACTGGTTCTTTTCCTGGTCAGGGCACATACATGTTTTGCAGGCCTAATTCACACTGTGGGAATGGGGAGGTGCAGGAGCCAGTTAATCAGTGATTTTCTCTCATTATTGATGTTTTTATCTCTCCCTTTCCCTTCCACTCTCTAGAATCAATAAGAAAATATTTTTAAGGAGTATATACATATACACATAGGCCATGAACATATACAATAATGAGGTGAGGGCCTAAAAGCAGTGGGGGCAGGGTAGACGGAGAAAAAGAGGGAGGAGTGTGGCAGAAATTGGGCACATGTGTAATAGAGTGAACAATAAAAAAGAATAGTGTGCACAGTCAGTGTGGCTCAGTGGTTGGGTGTAGACCCATGAACCAAGATATCGCTGGTTCGATTCCAGGTCAACACACATGCCCACGTTGGGGCTCCATCCCAGTAGGGGGAATTCTGGAAGCAGCTGGTCAATGATTCTCTCTCATCATTGATGTTTCTCCGTCTCCCTCTCTCTCTAAAAAAAATCAATAAAAAAAGAATAGTGTTAAGATTGATTTGACTCAACAACATCGATGTGAATGAGGACCATCATATTTTCTCCCAAGTTCCTGAAGCAAAATTATGCCTTGTTCTGTCTTTATAGAAGATGACCCAGGCATAACTTTTAGGAAACAGAAACCAGCCTGGAGCAGATCTGCCTCAGCTTGGCCTGTACTGTTTGAGTTCTTGAATTCACGCAGAAAAGATTTCACAACAGAGTTCAGAGATTTTGAGGGAACATTTACTAAAGATGGGGATAATGAAAAAAACTAGGGCTTAGAATAGAACAGGGAACAGCAGAGAGATGAGGCCTGGCTCCTTTGGCTCCTAGAAACTTGTGGGAAATTCTAGTAAATGAGGGAAAAGGGGGGCTGCTGTGAGCTCACTGGTGAATCAGAGAAAAGGTGGCCTTGAGTGCAACTTTAGGGGGTAGCCTGGGATGAGCTGTCGCTGCTCATTGCAGCCCTGTTTGCAGGTCAAGCAGGATCCCTTAAAAGCTTAGGAGAGCCTGGACAGTGGTGGTTCAATGGTTGAGCATTGATCTATGAAACTGGAGGTCACGGTTGCATTTCTAGTCAGGACACATGCTCAGGTGAGCTGGATCCCCATTGTGAGGCATGCAGGAGGCAGCCTATCAGTGACTCTCCTCATTGATGTTTCTATCTCATTCCTCCCTTCCTCTCTGAAATCAATAAAAATATTTTTGAATGTAAATTCCAAATCAATTATACTTAAATCAAATTTTTAAAAAATGATTAAAACTTTACACTTCCCAATTATTTTACTATTTTATAATGAACATTTGTAAGCATGTTTGTACCTGCTGTATCGATAAGTTGGAAATAAATATAATGATTTGCTACTGAAATATCTTCGCAGGCCAATGTTCAGTGCTATCACGTTGGAAGTTTGAAAGTGATGATGATGATGAGAGTATTTACTCCAGGAAAATTGACAAATACTACAAACCTTGACTTCACTTAATATACTATTGAATGCTTCAACTTGAACTGAATGGTGAGGAATGTTAGCTACATTGTTAATCTTATAAGTGTATCATGCAAGTGGGCTTTAAATTGTACATAGGATAAAATTTGAGAAAAACAATTTTGCTTCCAGTATTCAAAACATATAGTTCCAAATAGCAAAGAAGGCAGTTGAGTCCTTGAGGATAGAGTGAAGTGAAAACAGATGTCTTAGATGGTGAAATGACTTCCTATTGATTAAATCATAAATTCATTTTAAAAATGGGCAAAAGTTCTGACAAGACTTTTCAACAAAGGAGATAAAGACAGGGTGTATAGATGCATAAAGAAATGCTCACTATAAAATATTTTTAGAAAAATGGATTTAAAACAAAACAACACTACTGAATTTGGGATTGACAATTTAAAAATATTCAACATCACATGTGCTCACAGGGATAAAGAAAAACTAGAATTGTCATTACTGTGGGTGGCTTGGAAGTCAAAGGAAGGACCATTTTAGATCACAGTTCTGCATATATTCAAAGCAAAACACTCACTTATACTGCAACACTTAGGTATTGGAAAACGCACATTTATGTAAAGAACTGAACCCAATATTCCCAGAAAATTTATTCATAACACCTCAAACCTAAAAATAACCAAAACCATAAACTGATCAATAGATAAAGTGGTTATTCAAAGAGCACACTAATACTCAGCAATAAAAAATAATTAACTTTTCACATAAGCATTAGTGTTGAAACTCAAAACAACTGTGTAGCATGAAAGAGTCCCATATTTATTAAAGAATATGCTCATTATAGTGTTTATAACACTATGAAAAATATGAACTAATCTTGTAAAGGAAGGAAAATCAATGACTTCATTTAGAGCTGGGGAAGGCAGAAAGAAAGACTATAAATGGGCAGGAGGGTGTGGTAAAATAGGTTTAGGGTTGTTAGTATGGAAAATAATATAAGGATTTATAATCAATAACACAAGAATAACCTCTTCCCTGGCCATTGTACTTCAGTTGGTTGGGCACCATCCCTTTCCCTGAGTTGCCATGGGTTCCATTCCAGGTCAGCCCTCATGCCTGCCTGGATGCCCTGTAGTTGACGTGCAGGAGGCAACAGTTCAATGTTTCTTTCTCATATTGCTGTTTCTCTCTCTCTCTCTCTTCCACTCTTTCTAAAAGGTCAATAAAAATATTTTAACTATATAAAAGACATATTTTAAAAGGGAGAATAAACTCTGTGTTTTGCATACTTACATCTGTAAGCCTACTTTTAACCTAACCCAGCGGTTCTCAACCTGTGGGTTGGGAACACTCTGGGGGTTGAACGACCCTTTCCCAGGGGTCGCCTAAGACCATTGGAAATCACATATATCATTACATATTGTTTTGGTGATTAATCACTATACTTTAATTATGTTCAATTTGTAACATGAAATTGGGGAACACCGCAACATGAAGAACTGTATTAAAAGGTCGCGGCACTAGGAAGGCTGAGAACCTACGAGTCCTAACCTGTATGTGGGTGAGAGATACGTTTATCTCACATGTGACATTTTTACAGCTTTATCCACATGTTCAAGCTCACCACATAGTACACATTAGAAGAGTGCATTTTAGTTATAAATATACTCAATGGAGCTTTAACAAGCACTTTCAAGTAAAGACCTGGATATCCCTGGCTTGTTAGGAAATTAAAATGGTAACCCTATATGGGCTCTACCATCTCTCCCCTAATTTCCTGGGAGGACCAGTCTTGCCACAGGAGCAGCAAATATCGGCAAGCAGTGAAGACTATGGCCCTCTGAATCCACAGGAATGCTGACTGGTTACAAAAATACATCCGGGGACTGATTATAGGAATATTCTTCCTCTAGCTTCGAGGTCTTGCCAGGTGAGGAAACCTTGAAGTGAACACCCTAGATGGGCCAGGGAAATCCAAAAATCTGTGCTTATTTTCTCTGCCAATGACTTTAGCCACAGAAAACAGCTATGGAGGCCTTGAGAATGTCTGTAAGCAAACATCACAGCAGCCACAGACCTTGGATCATTTGTGGAAAACGTAAAGAACAGGCACTTTTCATCTAATTTACTGGTCTTTCCCACTCACTATGAATAGTGTTTCTGTCCTAACGTTAGTTCCATTTAAACCTCCGAGTCTTACAAGTGACACTAGCCTATAAAATTTCATACATCATGACACATGGCTCCTTTACAGTATGTGGGGAAGAATCCTCCTAAACATTGCTGAGAATTCTGTAATACTTACTGTGAACAGATAATATAATTTATACTGTTCCCACGGGCACAACAAAGGACTCCTATCCTGGGTGACCATTGAACTCAATAATAATAGAGGCACCAGGCTGAAAATTAGAACCACAAATTCATGTAGAATTTCTTTCAAGGCCTTGGTCAGCAATGCAAAATAACCCAATACTGGACAAAGAGTGATTTTCTGCTATTATTAAGTGCCTCCCAAAGCACAGAAAGTTTGGGACCCCACAAATGCTGAGTCATACTAACTCACTCTCTTAAAGGAAACATTAAGAATAAGGTGCTTCCCTGCTCAGGGGGCTCAGTGGGTTGGAGCATCCTCCCATAAAGCACAGCCCCACAAATTAGTGGCCTGTTTGATTCATGATAAGGGCACTTAACGAACTAGCTTGCAAATTCGATCCTTGTTCAGAAAGCAAAGAGGAGGCAATTGATCCATGTTCCTTTTTTTTTTTTTTAATCCATGTTTCTTCTTTTTGCGCTCTCTCTCTCACTTCCTCCCTCTCTCTCTAAAATTAATAAACAATTACCTGGGACAGAATTAAAACATTAAGGTGTTGATATTTCAAGTGCATATGGTTAAATATAACGCTATCTCTCTAGAACAGTTATCACAACCATCTGAGCTCACCGGAAGTCTGTCTCCTTTCATGTAAGAGTATAAAGAATCAATATCACGGATTTCAGAAAAACCCCACACTATTAGTGTCATAGCCATGATCCCCACCCCGTTTTTTATTTAATCCCTAAAATCTGATGGTTTCTGATTAAAGTCATCTGTTTTTGCTTTTAACTTAGGTTAGTGTTTGAGTGATAAAAATTAACTTTGCCCTGGGAGAAGCTGTTTCTGAGGGATTACAACATAACTTTAGACACAAGAGCGAGCAGAGCCCATAGTGAACTAGAAACTGTGCTTTCCCTGGTGAAACCCATGTTTAATGTCTATAAATATGGCCAGTGTCACAGGAGGCACGCGTCAGCCAACTTGCAGTCTTTCTTAAAGCAGAGAATCCTCTGGAGATCACGTGGAGGCTGGTGTTGGGATTCGAAAGATGATTTCCTTAGACAGATGTATTGTAAATGTCCAAGGCTCCTCATGATCTCAAATAGTATTTCTTCTATTGCAGATCCTGCCCCATTACTGTGAATTTCCCTCTGGCAATGAATTTTCTGAAGCGGCTGCCCATCAGCCCTTCTGAAGGCAGCCTGGGGATGGAGGCAAACTGTGAGGCCTCCTGAGGAGAAGGTCAAGTCCTGCCACAGCGCCCACATGCCAGCCAGGAACCCCCTTTCTAATTCCAGTGTCCACAGCAGCCACAGTGACCTGGCTTCATCTCCCAAATGGGGGCGGGAATGCTCCCAGCAGGCCTTCCAACTGGACTCTGCCACCCCTTCCCAGATTGTCTCAGGGAGACCCCCACTGACCACCACTGGCTTCACCTTATGGCATCATTGTCTGTGGGCTCTGATAAGGGCTGGTGGAATTTGGGTTCAGACACGTATGGAAACATCAAAAAGGTATGTTGTGTTTTTCAAATGTCCATTTTATATCAATTCTACTTGAATCAAAATTTAAGAAAGGTTTGTACTTGATGCATCCCAATAATTTTAGTTTTATTATGAAAGTTCTTGAGCATATTTGATACTACTGTATCAGCATGTTAGCACTTGGAGTGCGGGAAACGAGTTAAGTCGGCTCGCGTGAATTGCGCGTACTCCGCGGGAGCCGTCTTTAACTCGGTTCATATAGATTTGCGGTGGAGTGCGGGAAACGTGTAAACTCGGGCCGATTGTAACTGCGTATTACCAAATATTTGTTTGTAATCCACCCTTTTGGTGGATGGAACAAAACCAAAAGACAGAGCCATCTTATATTTTGGCGGGAAATTCACCCGCACTCCAAGTGTTAGAAATACAATGTAATGATGTGCTACTGAAATATCTTACCATGTCCATGTTCAGTGCCATCATGTTGGCAGTTTGAACCTCATGACAATGAGAGTATTTACACCAGGGATATTAACAAAGATTACAAAGCAGACTTCACTTAATGCATTATTAAATGCTTAGACATACTACATTTGGTGGAGGATGTTAACAATGCAGATTAAATCTGTAAGTGTATGGTCCAAGTGCGTTTAAATTCTACATGGGTTAAAAATTGAGAAAATGTGTTCCACTGCAATATTTAATATCTCTGGTTCCATATAGCAAAGAAGTAATTGCAGTCCATGATAAATGAGTGAACTTCAAACATGTCTTACATTGTACACTGTCCTATTGGTTAAATTAATAAATTCATTTTATTTTTTTAATTCTTTTTTGTTGAAAGCATCGCATACCTCCCCTTTTTTCCTCTCCAAACTGCATCCACCCTCCAGCGCCGGCCTTCACTCCCCTATTGTCTGTGTTCAATGGTTATGCTTATATGCATACAAGTTATTCAGTTGATCTCTTACCCCTCCCACCCCAAGCCACCCTCTCTTACCTTTACTCTGAGGTTTGAAGGTCTGTTTGATGTTTCTCTGTCTCCTGACCTATTTTTTTTTAAAATATATTTTATTGATTTCTTACAGAGAGGAAGGGAGAGGGATAGAGAGTTGGAAACATTGATGAGAGAGAAACATCGACCAGCTGCCTCCTGCACATCTCCCACTGGGGATGTGTCCGCAACCCAGGTACATGCCCTTGACCGGAATCGAACCTGGGACCTTTCAGTCCGCAGGCCGACGCTCTATCCACTGAGCCAAACCGGTTTCGGCTCCTGACCTATTTTTATTCATCAGTTTATGTTGTTCATTACATTCCACTCATGAGTGAGATCATGTGATACTTAGCTTTCTCTGACTGGATTATTTTTCCTAGCATTATGCTCTCAAGGTAATAAATTCATTTATCCGTTTGAGTCCCAAGCAGCGCGATCGTACTACTGAGATTTTATATCGAGAAAACATACGATTCGTTTGAGTCCCAGGGGGTATTGAAAAAACACTGTCGAAGAATCCCAAACAGGGCAACCGCGCTTTTTCTAAATGAGTACGAAAAGACCCAAACAGCGTGATAGCGCTTGTTTTATTTTATGTCGAGAAATACCAAGCAGCGTGATCACACTGCTTGGGACTCAAACGGTTAAACAATTGGTAAAAGATTCTGAGCAGTGACAGATCAATGGATAAAGTGGTTATCCATAGAATACAATATTATTAGCAATAAAAAATTAACTATTTACATAAACATTACTGTTGAATCTAAAAATGCCTGGGTAGCAAGAAAGAAGTCATAGTTTGTTAAAAATTATACACCTTATAGTGCCTATAAAATTATGAAAAATATGAACTAATGTATTATAAGAGGAGGGAAATCAATGGCTGTATGGAGGGTAGAGAATACAGAAGAGTATAAAAGGGCAAGAGGTAAATACAGGGTGTGTAAAACTAGGTTAGAGTTGTTAGTATTGAAAATAATACAACAGTAAATAAATAATAAAAGTATAAACTTTCATGGCTACTGTGTCTTATATTGTTGGGCATGATCACATTCACTGAAAGGTCATTGGTTTGATTCCAGATCAGGGCACATGCCCGCCTGGATGTGCAGTAGTGGGCACGCAGGAGGCAGGAGATTGATGTTTCTCTCCCTCTGCACTTCTCTCTAAAAATCAATAAAAACACATTTTAAGGGAGAGACCAAGATGGAGGCATAGGTAAACACTGGAGATTGCTGCCGCAAACAACCACTTCAAAAATACAACTAAAAGAGGGAACGGACATCACCCAGAACCACAGGAAGGCTGGCTGAGGAGAGACTCTTCAACTAGAAGGAAAGAGAACAGCATACGGAGGCTCAGAGGAGGTGCAGTGTGGAAAATACAAAGGTGCAGAGGTGCGCGCGCAAAGCGGGCTGGTGGCTGAGGGCGCGGTTGTCGTTTTCAATCAGGAGGGAGTCTCAGACTCTGAGCTCCAGATCCGGGCGAGTCTCTAGGGACTCAGACTCAAACGGGAGAAGCAGGATTATCTGGCATCAGTTGGAACGTGAGGACAGCTTTCTCTCCGAGGTTTGCAGCAGTTGCTGGGGTTCTGAGAAGAAGAGCCTCTGGGAACGGAACTGAGAGCGGCCATAACTGCTCCCTCCGCCCGCCCTGTTGATCCCCTGCGAACCGCCCCGCCCAAGCCCTGCGCAGAGCCATTTGCCAGATAGCCTCAGGTAAAGGCTAGATTAGCACCTCCCCAGAGTTAAGAAGTTTTCCCACGGCAGACACAGGTGATTCTCACAGCCAGTCGGCCTGGTGGTCAAATCCCTCTAGTATTAACTACAACAATCAAGGCTTAACTAGAACAAGACAGCACACAAAGACCACTAGGGGGGTGCACCAAGAAAGCATAAAATATGCGGAGACAAAAGAACATTACAGAAATGGATGATATAGAACTAAAAACAGCAATTTTGAGGGCTTTCAATAATGTGCTAGAAGCTGCCAATAAACTTGATTAGAGCTTCACGAAATCTAATGAGACCCTCGATGCTGTGATAAAGTATCAACTAGAAATTAAGCATACACTGACTGAAATAAAGAATATTATACAGACACCCAATAGCAGACCAGAGGAGCGCAAGAATCAAGTCAAAGATTTGAAATGCAAAGAAGCAAGAAACACCCAACCGGAAAAGCAAAATGAAAAAAGAATACGAAAATACGAAGATAGTGTAAGGAGCCTCTGGGACAGCTTCAAGCGTACAAACATCAGAATTATAGGGGTGCCAGAAGATGAGAGACAGCAAGATATTGAAAACCTATTTGAAGAAATAATGACAGAAAACTTCCCCCACCTGGTGAAAGAAATGGACTTACAGGTCAAGGAGCGCAGAGAACCCCAAACAAAAGGAATCCAAAGAGGACGACACCAAGATACATCATAATTAAAATGCCAAGAGCAAAAGACAAAGAGAGAATCTTAAAAGCAGCAAGAGAAAGAGACTCAATTACCTATAAGGGAATACCCATACGACTGTCAGCTGATTTCTCAACAGAAACTTTGCAGGCCAGAAGGGAGTGGCAAAAATATTCAAAGTGATAAATATGAAGAACCTACAACCAAGATTACTTTATCCAGCAAAGCTATCATTCAGAATTGAAGGTCAGATAAAGAGTTTCACAGACAAGGAAAAGCTAAAGGAGATCATCACCACTAAACCAGTATTAGACGAAATGCTGAAAGGTATCCTTTAAGAAGAGGAAGAAAAGAAAGGTAAAGATACAAATTATGAACAACAAACATGCATCTATCAACAAGTGAATCTAAGAATCAAGTGAATAAATAATTTGATGTACAGAATGAACTGGTGATTATAATGAATCAGGGACATAGAAAGGGAATGGACTGACTATTCTTGGGGGGGAAGGGGAGAGGGAGATGCGGGAAGAGACTGGACAAAAATCGTGCACCTATGGATGAGGACAGTGGGTGGGGAGTGAGGGCGGAGGGTGGGGCGGAAACTGGGAAGAGGGTAGTTATGGGGGGATAAAAAAAGAGGAACAAATGTAATCTGAACAATAAAGATTTAATTAAAAAATACATTTTAAAATATATAAAACTAAAGGCTGATGAAATTCATACACTTTTGATATTTCTCTTGAAATTTTCGTATTTTCTTTGATTACAAAATCCACCATTATTAATTAGTACACCTAGTAGGTAAAGCCTTAATTGTGGTTCCAAATAAAAACATAGCTATCCCTCTATTCTTAGAAAATTAAGATGGCAACACTATATACACATCACCATCTCTCTCCTCATTTCCTGAGAGAATCATTGTTGCCTCTGTGGCAGCAAATACTGTCCAGAAGTAAAGGCTACTGCCATCAGATTGATCAGGAATGCTGAACTGTCACAAAACACACAACCTGGGACTAATTATAAGATTATCCTTCCTTTAGCTTTGAATTTTTCCTCTTGTGATAACCTTGAGGTGAACACCATAGTGGGGCCGAGGGAATCACCAAAACCATGAGATTCTTTTCACAACCAATCACTTCAGCTACAAAAAGAACAAACAAGCTTCAGGACTGGGTCATTTATGGATAATGTTCAGAAGAGGCAATTTTCATCAAATATACTGATGTCTCTTCCACTCACTATGAAAACAGTGTCTGTCCCAATATTAGTTGCACTTCACAGTGTTACAACCAATAAAACCAGCCTATGATATTTCACACATCATGGCTCAGGGCTCCTTTGCAGTATGTAAGACATACTATGAACAGAGAATATAATTTATATTGTTCACAGGAGCACAACAAAGGACTCTTCTTCCAGGTGATCACTGACCTCACCAATAATACTGGCACAAGGCTAAAAAATTAGAACCAAAAAGTCATGCAGATTTTTGTTGAAGGACTTGGTTAGCAATACAAAATAAACCAATATTGGACAAAGAGTGATTTTTTGCCATTATTATGTGCCTTCCAAAGTGCAGAAAGTTTGGGACCCCACCCTATCTGTTCCCCCCTGCGTTTGACAGATCACAACTATCCTTTCAAATGATCCCAGGCAGTGAATATAATCCACAAAATTAAAGGTACAAAAGCAAAAAACACCTTTACTAAAAGATCATAAACCAGAACAGAGGATGGCAAGCAGTTTGTAATTTGGTGAATTGGAACATAAAATGACCCATCAGAGGATAATGTGAGAACAATGATAGAAGCACAAAAAAGGACTCCTCTTCTGGGGGACCACTGACCTCACCAACATTAGAGGCACCAGGCTGCAAATTGGAACCACAAAGTTATGCAAACTTTCTTTCATTGCCTTGGTCAGTGGTATAAAATAAGCTATTATTGGACAAAGACTGATTTCTCTCACATTATTATAGCTTTCCAAAGCACAGACAGTTTGGGACCCCACCATATCTGTTCATCTCGCCATGATGATAGATCACAACTTTTGTATCAAATCATCCAGACAGTGAGATTTAAAAAAAAAAAAAAAGCTACGAAAGAAAAAACATGTTTACTAAAGATCATAAACCAGAACAGAGGGCAGTAAGCAATTTGCAGGTTGGTGAATTAGAAAGTAAAACAATTCATAAAAGCATAATGTGAGAATCACAATGTCCCTGAAAGTGGCAGCACTCCTTAGCTGAGGATGTGTGCTCTGAACAAACCCTGGGTCAGATGCATTCCCTAGTCAGAAAGGAAGGAAGATCCTGTCAAGAGCTTGAAGTAATCATAATGTTCTCAAGCACAAGTGAGAACACAGAATCCATTTCCCCTGAGCACACAGGGGTTGTGACTGATGCACACTCTTCAGGTGAGCCAGGTGGTAGAGGTGAAATATCTTCAGCCACACATGCTCGCTGTGACATCAATCAGTTAGCAGGTCTGGGCATGTTAGCAAGTACAATGCAGCTCCTTCAAGCCTCACTTGTGCCTGAAACTGATGAGGAATACATCAGAGTGCATGTTCCATTAAAAGGCATTTAAATTCAGAAACATAGGTCCCAAAGAGTCACCTTCAGTGTTGTTATACTAAGTGAGAAAAAGAAAACATTCCCTGCACATTTAACACTTCTCTCCAGTGTGAACTCTGTGGTGGCTAGTGTGCTGAGCCCTTCAAGGAAAGGACATCCCACATTCTCTATATCAGGGGTCCTCAAACTTTTTAAACAGGGGGCCCGTTCACTGTCCCTCAGACATTCCACACACGTGCACTGTGGGCCCGGGACGAGTCAGCTGCTAAACAGGACAGGCAGCGGCGGCAAAACACCCGGCGGGCCGGATAAATGTTTTCAGCGGGCTGCATGTGGCCCACGGGCTGTAGTTTGAGATCCTCTGCTCTGTATCGTTAGGGCTTTTCTCCAGTGTGAACTTCTCTGGTGTTCTTTGAGGACAGACTTATCACTGAAGGACTTTCCACAATCACAGCACTAATATGGCTTGTCGTCACTGTGAACTCTCAGGTGTCTAATAAGGTAAACTTTTTGGATAAACGACTTCCCACATTCAGTACATTCATATGGCTTCTTTCCAGTGTGAACTCTGAGATGTCTAGTGAGGGTAGACCTTACACGAAATGACACCCCACATTCTGTCCACTTATAGGGCTTTTCTCCAGTGTGAACTCTCTGGTGTACTTTGAGATAAGACTTATCATTGAAGGACTTCCCACAATCACAGCACTCATATGCCTTGTCATCACTGCGAACTCTCAGGTGCCTAATAAGGCAAGATTTTTGGCTAAAAGACTTCCCACATTCAGTACATTCATATGGCTTCTCTCCAGTGTGAACTTTGAGATGTCTAGTGAGGTTAGACCTTGCACGAAATGACACCCCACATTCTGTACACTTATAGGGCTTTTCTCCAGTGTGAACTCTCTGGTGTACTTTGAAATAAAACTTATCATTGAAGGACTTCCCACAATCAGAGCACTCATATGGCTTGTCATTACTGTGAACTCTCAGGTGCTTTGTAAAGTTGGATTTTTGGCTAAAAAACTTCCCACATTCCGTACATTCATATGGCTTCTCTCCAGTGTGAACTCTGAGATGTCTAGTGAGGTGAGACCTTACACAAAATGACACCCCACATTCTGTACACTTATAGGGCTTTTCTCCAGTGTGAACTCTCTGGTGTACTTTGAGGGTAGAGTTACCATTGAAGGACTTTCCACAATCAGAGCATTCATATCGCTTGTTGCCACTGTGAACTCTCAGGTGCTTTGTAAAGTTGGATTTTTGGCTAAAAGACTTCCCACGTTCCATACACTCATATGGCTTCTCTGCAGTGTGAACTCTCTGGTGTCTAATGAGTGCACGTCTTTCTCTGAAGAACTTCCCACATTCACTACATTCATACTGCTTTTCTCCAGTGTGAACTCTCCTATGTCGAATGACATTCAAGTTTTGTCTAAACACTTTCCTACATTTGTTACACTCATAAATCAGTTCTCCAGAAAATACACCCTGATGTTGAACAACTTTCAGGTTGTGTTTAGCAGCATTTTCACATTCACCCCACTGGTGGTGACTATTTCCATGAAGAAATTGCTGTGAAATCTCACTGCCACAGTATTGGGACTTTCCCCTGTCACTCACTGCTCAGTGTTGAGAGTGGCCTGGTGCCGGAGTAGCTCTGAGTTGTACAGCAAGTCTTTCCCAACCTTCCTGCTGATGGAAGGCACCAACGATAAGAAATTGGACCTACTCACTGAGGAGGCCCTGTCCATACCTTGTTTCCAGGGCTCCTCTCCACATCCATTCCTCTGTTGCTCATGAGGGTTTGCACAGGAACAGGAGTCTCCAACACATGCATCACTACAGAAGGCTTTCTGCTCAAAGTCTGCTGCATGTGACCCACTCAGGTGCAAAATACCTTTTAACACAGAGAAACACTGCTTACACAGAGGGATCTTCTGGGTGGCTGGAGCTGTCTTAGAAGCCCTGACCTGCGACTCTCCTTTTATAGATACACTCTGAGCAGAACAGGCCTCATCACCATCGATTTTATGCCAACAACCTGAAAAGTGAGAAAGGGTAAAAAAATGAATGTTGAATGTGGTGACAGGGGAAAGTCCCATTACCAAAGTGTATTACAGATCACAAGTTGTTTCTACTGAATTGTCTGAAAATAAGAGATGTGTAGGAAGGATTGATAAGAGGCTCTTGAGACTTCCTGGGCTAATGAAGATCACAAAATAGGGAGGCCTCACCAGAAAAAAGACACAAACATGGGAAGCACCACATGGATGAGGATATGGATTTCCAACTAATACTTCTACTAACAGCATTCAGCACGGCTTGTCTGCTGGGGACAGGAACAAGCTGTACAAGAATTGGTCAGTTCTTACTCCAAGTAAAATTCAATAAAGGCATAGCTGGTTTCAAGGACTAATTAGCACGTATGTGTACCTCATAACACATATGCAAGTCAATGTTGCAGAATACTGCAGAGGCACCAATGCAGAGGAACAGGTGATGAAGAGGTGAGCAGTCAGCACTGGGCCAGAGCAACACAGCTTGCTCTAGTATTCAGGGAAGAGAATATAACAAACAATTGATTGCAGGTCTCACAAGAACAGCCTATGGTCCTTTTAAGTAAAGACCATAACATGGCACAGGTCACCTAGAGAAAGAAGGTAGAAGTTGAAGCCATGCATGTGGGCACTGTCAGCCTCCCATGAAGAGAAAGTGCAAGCTGGGCCCCATTAAGCTCACTGGAAGATTCCTGACCTTCTGTTTCCTATACTTTTTGAGGTAACAGGGGTTAGCGAGATGTTCGTGGAGTCCTTTGCTCAGGACTCTCCATCCAGCTCATCCCTGGCAGCCACAGCACATTTGACAAGACAGTAGGGAAATTTAGCAGAAACCATATTCTTGCTGTGGGAGAGAGAAAGCTATGCCTGAGGAATAAAGGAAGAGAGGGCATCACCTTAAAACACTTGGGAGAACATCAAGGTCTTACCTACAGATGACACAAGTGCAAACACTTCCAGCATCACATCGCAGTACAGAAGTCTCTGAGCCTCATCAAGGAGCTCCCATTCCTCCTGAGAGAAGACAATGGCCACGTCCTCATAGTTCATATCCTGTCATAATGGGGAAAGTACAGCCCAAGATCAGATTCACTCCTATGACTGTAAGTCTGTCATGCTCCCGACCCTCCACATCCATCTGCTCTGTCTACTCCTCACATCAGAGAAAATACCAGGCCTTCATCCCATGAAAGCCACTGTCTTCTTATATTCCTACTGACATTTTGTCTTCCCACCATATTAAAGGCATGTGAGCAGATAAAAGATACCTGAGCTCTGGACCTTCCATGCAGGCTACACTGAATTTTATCAACAGAGTGTGTCAAACCATAGGTTAAAGAGAGATGCTGGCCATAACAATAGTGTGAGTGACTGGATACTGGTCTTGTCAGGCAACACCCTCAGATTGTTTCTCAAAGACACCAAATACATGGCATCACACTTCGCCCTCTTGACCCCAATCGCAAGGTGCTGAGACCATAGCTTTGCACTGCTGTTGCACAGAGTTCTTTAAACAACACTTCTCTCACACAGCTTCCTTCTCAGGACAACACTCTCGCAGAGGCCACAAGAGTGTGAGGCCCTGAAATAATATTCATGAACCGGTACACCTAATTCATTCTGTATTTGCCGGAATTTGTGGAAAGAAAATGGTCTGTTGAGAGCCTGGCAACCACCAGGATCTATGGGCTCAGACTGCTCAATACCCTTGCCCAGCCCAGAGGCCAGGTGCCCTCCAGATGCCTGTGTTATCTCAGGGCTCAGTCCTCAGGGCTCACTCTTGCCAGTTCCCTTATCATTTACAGGACTTCCCCTTCCTGTCCACAGCTGCTGTCCTCTGTCTTCTAGTCTGTCCTTCCTCTGAGCAATGTTAGGAAAAGTTAGAATCCTGCCTCGGACAATGTCCCTCTTCTTTTCACAACCATCTATGGCCCCAGCGTTCTGAAAATGAAAGTAAAACTGCTTGTGCAAAACCTCACCTCATCTCTCTGTTGCCTTTAGATCCACAACAGACCCGGGTTTTCCTAATCCTCCTGCCTCAGCCCCACCACCGTGTCCTTAGAAGGTGGCACTGCAGCCCGTGGCCCTCATCCCCCATCACACCCTGTGTCACCCAGGAGAGACTCACTGTTCTGGATGCGGCTTCCTGGGCGGCGGGACCTGAGAGGCGGGTCCCCAAGGCTGGGGGGTTAAACGGGGTCAGGCTGCGGGAACGCTGTGGGCAGAGAGGAGTCCGGGAGGCACGGAGGCCCCAATCCCGGCCTGTTGGTGCCCAACCAGCGTCAGACACACCCCGCACAGCAAGGACGCTGCCTCCTAGGCCTCCTGCTACTCACGACCAGTGCGCTGAGGCCTGTGAAGCTTTGAAGAAAGTGAAGAGGTTAAAATGCCCGCCAGGAGGAGGAAGGCGGAAGCCCCGCCCTAACAGGATGTCCTGACAACAAAAGTGCCCTTTAGCTCCGCCCACGTCAGGCGTTCCTTTCTGGGTAATGTAGTTTTCTCAAAGGACAGGATGACTAGGTTCCCAGCCAATGACATTGGTGAATAGAGGTGATGTAATCAGCAAGAGGACCTGGGGAAAGATAAAGATGGGACCAGAGGCCTGGTTAACTAAAACAGACTGGCAGATCTCCCAGGAGAGGGTTGTGGGGAGGACTGGGAGAGATCCCCCAAGGAATATATGCACAGGGGAAAATGGGAGACATCTGTAATACTATCAACGATAAAAAAATTAAATACATTTTTTTTAATTTTAAATAATATAGCCCAGCTGATGTGGCTCAATGGTTGAGCATTGACCTATGATCCATGAGGTCCTGGTACTATTCCTGGTCAGAGAACATACATGGGTTGTAGGTTCAATTCTGAATTGGGTGGGGGTGAGGACGTGCAGGAGGCAGCAAATCAGTAATTCTCTCTCATCATTGATGTATTTATCTCTCCCCCTTTCTTCCTCTCTCCAAAATCAATAAAAATATATTTTTACAAGTATATACATATATGCATAGTCCATGGACATAGACAATAATGGGGTGAGGGCCTAGAAATGGTGTGGTCAGGAGAAAGGGAAGCAAAGGGGATTGAGGATGGAGGAAACTGGGACTATTTTTAATAGAGTCTATAATAGAAAAGATAGTTTGCACATATGGCATGGCTCAGTGGCTGGGTGTGGACCCATGAATCAAGTTATCTCTGGCTGGATTCCAGGTCAGGGCACTCGCCTAGGTTCAGGAGCTCCATCCCTGTAGGGGGCATGCAGGAGACAACTGATCAATGATTCTCTCTCATCATTGATTTTTCTACATCTCCCTCTCTCTCTAAAAAATCAATTAAAAAAAGGAATAGAGTTAAGATTGATTTGAGTCAACAACACCAAAGTGAATGAGGGCTATCACATTTCTTTCATGTTCTCAAAAAAAAATCATGCCTTGGTCTCTCTTTATAGAGTATGTCCCAGGCATAGCTGTGTTCACCAACAGGAAGGAGCCTAGAGCGGGTCTGCCTCAGCTTGGTCTGTAGAGTTTGAGTTCATTACTTCATGTTAGAAAAGATTTCACAACACGAGTTCAGAAGATTTTGACGGTACCTTAATTGAAGCTGGGAATAATGAAAAAATGTAGGCCTTCTGATAGAACAAGCAACAGCACAGAGACCAGGCGTGGCTCCTTTGCCTCTCTAGAAACATTGTGGGAAATAAATGAGCCAAAGTGAGGCTGCTGTTAGCTCACTGGGCATTCAGAGTAAAGAAGGTCTTAAGAGCAGACTCAGGGGATTAGCCTACGATGAGCTGCCACTGCTCATTGCTACCCTGGTTACAGCTTGAGTGGGATCCCTGAAAGTCTTAGAAGAGCCCAGCTGGTGTGGTTCAGTGGTTCACTGTTAAACCATGACCCCGCAGGTCACTGACCAATTTTTGGTCAGGACAAATGTTCAGGTGGTGAGCTGGATTCATATTGTGGTGCATGCAGGAAGCAATCTAACAGCAATTCTTTCTTATCATGATATTTCTCTCTCTCTCTCCCCCTCTCCCTTCCTCTCTGAAATCCATAAAAATAATTTGAATGTATGCTTTAAATCACTTATACTTACATCAAAGTTTAAAATGTTTAAAACTTGCCACTTTCTATTATTTTACTATATTATCATGCATGTTCATGAGTATATTTGTACCTACTGCATCAGCATGTTGGAAATAATATGTAATGATTTGCTACTGAAATATCTTATCAGGCCCATGTTCAGTGCCATCATTTTGTCAGTTTGAAACTGATCATGATGAGAGTATTTTACACCAAGAAAATTGACAAATAGTATAAAACTTAACTTCATTAATGTACTATTGAATACTTTAACTTAAAATGAATGGTGGAGAATGTTAGCAACATAGATTAAACTTAAAAGTGTATCTTGCAAGTGAGCATTAAATTGTGCATAAGATAAAATTTGAGAAAAACTGTTTTGCTTTCAGTATTCAAAACATATAGTTCACAATGGCAAATAAACCAATTGGGTCTTTAAGGAATGAGTGAAGTGAATACATATGTCTTAGCTGCTGAACTGTCCTCCTATTGATTAAATCCTAATTTCATTTTAAAAATTGCAAAAGTTTCTGACCAAAACTTTCAACAAAAGAGATAAAGACAGCAGAAATAAATGTATAAAGAAATGCTCACCATGAAAATTTCTTATGGAAATGGATTTAAAACAAAGCAAGTTAACACTATACTGATTTTTGGGCCTACAATTTAAAAATATTAAACACTAGAGGCCTGGTGCCCAAAAATTTGTGCACTGGCTGGGGGGGGGGGGTGTCCCTCAGCCCCACTTGTGTTCTCTCACAGTCTGGGACCCCTCGGGAGATAACAACACGCTGTCTTAGGCCTGCTTACGGGTGGCAGAGGGCAGGCCCAATCCCTAGGTACAGCCCTGGTCTGGCTCAGAGCAGAGCTGATTGGGGGTTTGGGACGCCGCCCCCGTCACACTCAAGGCAGGGTCGATGGGGAGGTTGCCGAGCCACCCCCTGTCATGCACAGAGCCGGGCCAATCATGGGGTTGGGGCGCCGCCGCCTGTAACCCACAGAGCATGGCTGATCAGGGGTTTGGGGCGCCGTCCCCTGTCACACTCAGGGCAGGGCCGATAGGGGAGTTGGGGCACCTCCCCCTGTCACACACAGAGCAGGGCCGATCAGGGGGTTGGGGCACTCCACCCTGTCACACTCAGAGCAGGGCCCATGGGGGGGTTGGGGCGCCGCACCCTGTCACACACAGAGCAGGGCCAATAAGGGGGTTGGGGAGCTCCCCCATATCAGGCACAGAGCAGGGCCGATCAGGGGGTTGGGGCATCTTCCCCTGTCACGAACAGAGTAGGGTGGATAGGGAGGTTGTGGCCCCTCCCCCTGTCACACACAGAGCCGCAGGCAATCAGGGGGTTTGAGCTCTGTCCCCCGACACTTATCTTCCAGGGGACAGAAGGCCTGGGGGTTTGCTGAATCCTGGTTCTATAGAAAGTATATGGACCCCTTGATCCATAGGTGGGGAGTCATTGATCAC
>NW_005872212.1:0-20793 GCF_000147115.1 Myotis lucifugus
ACAGTATGGTGATGGCCAGAGAGAAGTGGGGGGCAACAGCTAGGTAGAGGGGGCAAAAGGGGAGAAATAAAGTCATCCTATATAATAATAATAAAAGCTAATATGCACATTGACTGAATGGCAGAATGGCCGGATGCTACGATGCGCACTGGCCACCAGGAGGCAGATGCTCAATGCAGGAGCTGCCCCCTGGTGGTCAGTGCACTTCCATATGGGGAGTGCACTCAGCCAGAAGGTGGCTCATGGCTGGCCAGCGCAGTGGTGGTGGCAGGAGCCTCTCCCACCTCAGTGGCAGCACTAAGAATGTCCAACTAACGGTTTAGACCTGATCCTTTGGTGGCCTAAGCCTTTAGTCGGACATCCCTTGAGGGCTCCCTGGCTGCCAGAAGGATGTCTGACTGCAAGCTTAGGCCTGATCCCCCAGGGAGTGGGCCTAAGTCGACAGGTGGACATCCCCAAGGGGTCCTGGACTGTGAATGGGTGCAGGCCAGGCTGAGGGACCTCCGTCCCCCAGTGCACAAATTTTTTGCACTGGGCCTCTAGTTAAAAATAAAATTGCATATATTAATTATTCTTACCATTTGCAACAGCATGGATGGAACTGGACAACATTGTGCTAAGAGACATAAGCCAGTGAGTGAAAGAAAAATACCACATGATCTCACTCATTTATGGATAATAAAGAACATTAAAACCTGATAAACAAAAAGATAGATACAGAGGTAGAGGAGCATCAAACACACTGTCAAATTACAGAGGGAAGGCTGGGGAGTGTGGGAGGGGGGTAAGAGATCAACCAAAGGACTTGTATGCATGCATACAAGCATAACCAATGGACTCAAGACACTGGGGTTGGGATGGGGTGGGGGCATGTGCCAGGGGGTAGGGGAGGCTGGGGAAGGTCAATGGGGGGAAAAAAGGAGACTACTATTTGTAATACTTTAAACAATTTTAAAAAATAATTATGTTAAAAAAAGAAAAGAAAATGGACTTTGAAATAAAAAGGATTGAAGTTTTGAGTCTTGAAAAAAAATAAAGTGTGTCTCCTATAACCAAAAAAACCCCACAAAACTTAAATTGCATATATTAATTGTTCCAAAACAAAATAATTAAATCTATAATAATAAAAGCGTAATATGCTAATAAGACTGGACATCTGAACGACCTTCCGGACGTCATTCCGGACATCCTTCTGGACAAAGCCACAGTGGCAGAGGCTGAGGCAGAGGTGATTAGGGGCGATGAGGCAGGCAGGCAAGCGGTTTGGAGCCAGTGGTCCCAGATTGAGAGAGGGATGTCCAACTGCTGGTTTAGGCCCAATCCCGCAGAGCCTTACCAGCAGTTGGACATCCCTAGAGGGGTTCTGGATTGCGAGAGAATGCAGGCCAGGCTGAGGGACCTTCCCCCTTGCCTACATGCACAAATTTTGTGCACCTGCTTCAAGTTTAAAATAAAAGGGGAACTTCGTGGGTGAAGGCAACATGAGTGCTTTTGGCTGTGTCATGTATCTAGCAAAATAATTATTTGTGATGGTTGTATTTGAAACAAAAGCTTAGTCAAGCACACTACTGCATCTGATACCTAATTTCCAGGTTTCAATGTTGTATTTAGCTGAGCATCCAGAAGAGCTACCATAGTTACTGGAAAAACTTGATTATCAAATATCTATGTCCCAGTGGAATCTACTTGGAAACATACATGAGAAGTTCAGAGACAGGAAGAGCAGTGAACTAGTATATATATGACATTCTGAGCTAAAGATGAGGTAAAGCTCCTGAGGCTTCAGAAGGGAGGAAGGACATTGCAGGACAATGAGAAGAGTAGATGTTCAGTAATTAGAAATTTGCCCTGCCCTATATATAGGTCATAAATGTTACCAGTATCTCTATGATAACTCTTACTATTGGCAAGACCTAATAATAAGGGTCTTTAAGGGAGAGGTAAATTCTTCAAGGGAGAGGTAAAAGTTGCTCTTGGACTCCCAGGGTCTCAGGTGCCTTCAGCTAAAAACAATCGAAGGACATGTCTTGGGGTGACTCATTCTGAACCCTTACAATAGTGACCCAGTTTCATTCTTTTGCCTGTGGTTGTCCAGTTTTCCCAGCACAGTTTATTGGAAACACTGTCCTTTCCTCATTTAACAATTTTGGTTCCTTTCTCCTAAATTAAGGACATTATGTGTGTGGGTTTATTTCTTGACTCTATTTATTTCCATTGATTTATGTGTCTGTTTTTGTGCAAGTACTATACTGCTTTCATTACTATAGCTTTATAATATAGCTTGAAATCAGGGAATGGGTTGCCTCCAGCTTTGTTTTGCTTTCTCAGAATTGCTTTGGTTAATCAGGGTCTTATGCGGTTCCACACAAATTTTACGTTTGTTCTATTTTTGGGTCAAAATGCCTCTTATGCTTTCAGGTGTAAGACAGTGGAATTCTATTTCTAAATGCTACTGACTTGCAAATATAAAGTGCCTCACATCCAGCCAGGTTGAGATTTTGCTGGTCTCATAGCTGGT
Organism: Myotis lucifugus; assembly: GCF_000147115.1. Classification (NCBI taxonomy): domain Eukaryota; kingdom Metazoa; phylum Chordata; class Mammalia; order Chiroptera; family Vespertilionidae; genus Myotis; species Myotis lucifugus. The sequence goes on from NW_005872212.1 coordinate 2,519, forward strand.
CAAGGTGGCCATAGTAGGGGCCAATCAGTTGCCCCAGGTTGGAATCTGCCTCTGAATGTGGTTGCATACTTGGTCAAACAATAGCTTAGAAATAAGAACACTTTTTCATGCGCTGCTTTAGCAGCAGAATAAGATAGAATACTGATTAGGAGAGCAGACTCTGGAGTTAGGTAGCCCCAAGTTTGAGCCCTAGTTTCAGTACTTACAAGCTGTGTGACCTTGGGCAATTTGCTTAACCTTCTGGTTCATCAATTTTCTCAATTTTACTTAATGAAGTTATTGTGTCCCTGATTTTCTTGTATCAAATTGCCTCAGTACTCTATAACTTAACGTGTGTAAGTAGGGGTCGCTGGGTAGATCTGGTCTCTCTAATGCAGCGGTTCTCAACCTGTGTGTCGCGACCCCTTTGGCGGTCGAATGACCCTTTCACGGGGGTCGCCTAAGATCATCCTGCATATCAGATATTTACATTATGATTCATAACAGTAGCAACATTACAGTTATGAAGTAGCAATGAAAATAATTTTATGGTTGGGTCACAAAATGAGGAACTGTATTTAAAAGGCCAGAAGGTTGAGAACCACTGCTCTCATGCTTCTGGTCAGGGCAGTGGCTCGACTGCCCTTGGATGAGTCTCTCACAGAAGTATTGGAGTGACTGGTGGTACAGTTGTCTAGTGGCTTCAGCTGGAACACTGGGGCTGGAGGCTTATTCCAGATGGTCTGGGCTTGTTTACACAGCCATGACAGAGTTCCAAGAGACAGATGTGTGCAAGGCTCAGAACTAGCACAACATCACTTCTACCACATTATTCTGGTCAAAGAAACCATACGATTCAAGTGATGGGCAAACAGACTCAATCAGTTATGGCGGTGAAAGTCATATTGGAAAGTGAGAGGATACAAGGAGTCCATTGATAGAGTCATTGATGCAATCAGTCCCCATCATTGTTAATCTATTGTATTAGCTTTCTTTTGTAAGGACATTTGTGTTGAAATTTCACATTAAGAAGAAGAAGAAAAAATTTAAAGTCAATTTGATGATTCTGCTCCATTAACAGATCTAGTGAATTCCCAATTTCATAAAATTGAAACCAAGCCAGAATCCCTTCTCAACCAAACCCCTGCCCTCAATGACTCACTTGCAAGGAAACAGAAGCTGAGTACCTTTTCTTATATTCACCAAAGTAACTTTTTCAGTCATAAATCAGGGTCTTGTGGCACTAGTCCCCCATCTGGAATCTGTGATAACATAGTGACACATACCTTGAGTTGGATTTATAAGAACTAGAATGTTCTACCAGATAAAAAAACCACTGACTCACGTGGACCACAGTCATAAACCCCAGACTAGCTGACATTGGATGCTGATGATCACAACTCCTAAAAGAGCTCATTGTAACACCTGCTCCAACCAATCAGAATATACCCATGAGCTGATCACCCATTGAAGACCCCTAGCCCCAATTTCACCCTTTAAATCCAACTGCCAGTAAAGGAACCAGGAGTTTGGGTTTTGAGCACTAGCTTTCCCATTCTCCTTGCCCAGTGCTACCAAAAAAGTGAATCTAATCTCTCCACTACCAATCTCATGTTCAGTGTGTGTGACTCACTTGGTAGCCGGTGGACAAACTCTTCAGTTACAGAAGTAAATGTGGTTCTGATTTTGAGGTCTTGGTGCATTAATATAGGAAATGTAATTCATTACTAAAATTAAGGTCAACCTTCTATGTTACATCATTGTATCTAAATTTCTAAATCATTTTAGTTTCATATTAATTGAATCATTCATTCTTTAATTTTGATAGTCACCAAATTTCTTTAAAATTTTCATTCAACATTAAAGGTGAGAATATTAGTGTGTGTGTGTTATGTCTTTGTGTTGTGTTTATTGGAAAGAAAATCATGTACAAATGTACATACATGTATATGTACATACACTTCCTACCTATGGAAGAGTTATTAGACATACTCTATGATTAAAAAACATTTTTTTATTTCTACCAAAATCTACCGGAATTAGGTTTATTATTCCACATCACAGCAGAAATAAGGAAACAGAGGATCAGGCTAATTACATTTTTTACAATTATATAACAAAGATATTAAAGCTTTGGCGTGTTTTTTTCAGTTATGTATATTAACCTATGGAGTATGTACTCATAATTTTTGCATAACTCCTTTAATTCAGAAATATTGCTGTTAAGTATGTTCACTTTATTTTATGTTATTATACTCCAATAAATTATTTTAAAAATTTCTTGGAACCAATAAACAGGTTCAATAGTGATACAAAATAAATACATAATAATTGTTTGCATCTATATGAATAGTCAGAAGAGAAATTAAGAGAACAATTTCATTTCTAATTGCATCAAAAAGAATTAAATACGTAGAAACAAACTATAAAACATTGCAAAAATTATTGGAAAAGGCACAAATAAATGGGAAGATATTCTGTGTTTATGGATATTCTGTGTTTAATATTGTGAATGTCCATACTACTGTTAAAGAGAAAACCACAGGCCCAAAATGGCATCACTCCAGTTAAAAACCCCTGATGCTAAGTCTAGATTTCATACTGGATTTAATGGAAGTTTCCTCCTCTCCCAGAAGCGTAATTTTAATCAACCAGCCTTGAATTTTCTGGTCAAAAACCAGTAAGGTAATCTGTCATGTGGGCCCTCCCCATCCCCCACAGAAAGAAGAGGGAATCTGTCTGATAGAAATCCTTCCCCTCCTCTTCCCCCAAATAAAAGATGTCATGGCCCCCAAATAACCCTTTTTTTTTTGCTCTGCTTTTAATAGCTCCTTTGTCCCTCCTTGTTTCCTATAAAAACCTTCTATTTTGTGCACCCCTCTGAGTCCATTTTAGTTGCCAGGTAGGAACTTTTACCTCTCCCTTAAAGAATTTAAATTTTGAGCATCTTTTCTTCTTATTGTCTTACAATGTCCTGCATCCCTTCTGTAGCTCCAGGTGCTTTACCTCATCTTTAGCTCAGAATGTCCTATAAACGGCACCTCACCGTCTCTTTCTGTCTCTGAACCTCTCATGTATGCCTCCAAGTAGATTCCACTGGGAGAGAGATATTTGATAATCAAGTTTTGCCAGGAACTGTGGTAGTTATGATTGTTCCCTATAAGTCTCAGTCTATTGATAATGATGCAATAGGACAGGAATGCCTGGGCACTGGCTTGGGTCCTGCTTCTTTCTCCTGAGACCAATCCCTATGTGACTAGATGGACCCTTGCGGTCCTTATTATAATTGCACAATTGGACCCTCAGCTAAATAAGACAGTAAAACCTGGAAATTATGTTTGAAATGCTGTAGCATGTTTGTAGTACAAGTACCTGACTAAGCTTTTTTTTTCAAAGGCGTCCATCTCAGATAATCATATTGCCAGATGTATGACACTGCTACTATATAAGCACTCATGGTGCCACCACCCACGAAGTTCCCCTTTTATTTTTAATTTGATTTGGAACTTGAAATATATGCAATTTTATTTTTAATTAGAAGCAATTTCAATACAAGCAAAGGAAGGACGTTCACATTAAACAATGGATATATCTAGGGAGCAATGTTTATTTGGAATTAAACACAGAAGTTTTGTGATTTTTACACAAGATTAATATATTATACAATTTCCCTTGTGGAAAACCCTGATTCTATTACAATCACCAGTTCATACTGTTCATCAGATTATTTATTCACTTGATTTTTAGATTCACTTGTTGATAGATGTGTATTTGTTGTTCATAATTTGTGTCTTTACCTTTTTCTTCTTCTTCCTCTTCATAAAGGATACCTTTCAGCATTTCATATAATACTGGTTTGGTGGTGGTGAACTCCTTTAGCTTTTCCTTATCTGTGAAGCTCTTAATCTGACCTTCAATTCTGAATGATAGCTTTGCTGGGTAAAGTAATCTTGGTTGTAGGTTCTTGGTATTCATCACTTTGAATATTTCTTGACACTCCCTTCTGGCCTGCAAAGTTTCTGTTGAGAAATCAGCTGACAGTCATATGGGTATTCCCTTGTAGGTAACTGAGTTTCTTTCTCTTGTTGCTTTTAAGATTCTCTCTTTGTCTTTTGCTCTTGGCATTTTAATGATGATGTGTCTTGGTGTGGTCCTCTTTGGATTCCTTTTGTTTGGGGTTCTCTGCGCTTCCTGGACTTGTAAGTCTATTTCTTTCACCAGGTGGGGGAAGTTTTCTGTCATTATTTCTTCAAATAGGTTTTCAATATCTTGCTCTCTCTCTTCTTCTGGCACCCCAATAATTCGAATGTGGGTTTGCTTGAAGTTGTCCCAGAGGCTCCTTACACTATCTTCGTATTTTTGGGTTCTTTTTTCATTTTGCTTTTCCCGTTGGATGTTTTGTGCTTCTTCTTATTTCAAATCTTTGACTTGATTCTTGAGATCCTCTAGCCTGCTGTTGGAACTCTGCATAATATTGTTTATTTCAGTCAGTGTATGCCTAATTTCTAGTTGGTCCTTTTTCATAACCCCGAGGTCTCACTAGATTTCTTGCGGGTCTCACTACATTTATCGGTGGTCTCGCCAGTCTTTTTTGAGGGTCTTACTGAATTTATCGGCCGTTTCTAGAAAGTTCTTGAAAAACCTTAAAAGTGTGGTTTTGAACTCTATATCCAGTCATTTGCTTTCCTCCATTTCTGTCATTTGTGACCTGTTTCTTTGTCTCCGCATTTTTTTATGCTTTCCTGTGTCAGTAGAGTGGCTTTGTGTGCTAGGTGTCCTATAGGGCCCAGTGGCTCAGCCTCCCCAATTACCTGAGGTAGACACTCTTGGTGCACCCCTTTGTGGGCTTTGTGCACAGTCTTGTTGTAGTTAAACCTTGATTGTTGTAGGTATCACTGGGAGGAATTGACCTCCAGGCCAATTGGCTGTGAGAATCAGCTGTGTCTATAGTGGGAGAACATCTGTGCTGAAGACACCCTTATGAGGCAAGACTTGCTTCAGTGGAGCTTTGGTGCTCACTGAGTCTGCCCCCTGAGTATTTCCCTTGTGGATCTGAGGAGTTGTAATTGGATGGTCCCACTCTGACGACTGGGTACACTGGCTCTTGAATCTCTAAGGAGGTGCTAATTTAGCCTCTGCCTGAGGCTACCCAGTAGGGGCTACAAGGGGATCTTCAGATTCCCCTTCCTTGTTTGGGGTTTGGAGGTGCCCAAATGAGGCCCAGCTGTGAAGCAATGCAAACTGCTGTGGGGCCTTGGGCCTTCTTTTGGAAGTTCTGGGTCTCTCTGACCCAGCTGCAGTTTGTTAGGTAATTTTCAGGTTGCAAAGGGCCAGGCCTTTCATATGCAAAAGCCTCTGCCACAGCTTGGGTGGGGCGGGGTCTCAGAAAATCAACAGGGCAGAGCAAGCAGCTATGGCTGATCCTCAGCCTTGCTCTAAGAAGCCCCGCATCTCAGTGTCCCCGTAATCGCTGCAAGCACCTTTGAGAGGAAGCCGCCCTCGAGTTTCGAGTTCTGCCCGCTGCCAGACAGTCCAGTTTCTCCCCGTATGAGTCTAGGTCCCCAGAGACGCACCGGGAACTGGAGTTCAGAGCAGTCAGGGGCTTAGGACTCCCTCCCGATTCAAAAAGACAGCAGCGTCCTCAGTTGCCAGCCCTTATTGCATGTGCCTCCGTACCTCTGCAATTCCGCACCTCCTCCGAGTCTCAGTGTGCTTTTCTCTTTCCTTCTAGTTGTAGAATTTCCACTCAGCCGGCTTTCCTGTGGTTCTGGACGATGTCTGTTTTATCTTTTAGTTGTAATTTTGAATTTGTTGTGGGAGGCAGCAATTTCCGGTGTTTACCTGTGCCGCCATCTTGGTTTCTCAAACTCCTTCTTTTTTTACCGCAATGTAGTATTCCATTATATAGATGTACCACAGTTTTCTAATCCATTCATCTACTAATGTGCACTTGGGCTGTTTCCAAATCTTAGCTATGGTGAATTGTGCTGCTATGAACATAGGGGTGCATATATCCTTTCTAATGGATGTTTCTAGATTCTTGGGATATATTCCTAGAAGTGGAATCACTGGGTCAAATAGGAATTCCATTTTTAGTTTTTTGAGGAAACTCCATACTGTTCTCCACAGTGGCTGCACTAGTCTGCATTCCCACCAGCAGTGTACGAGGGTTCCTTTTTCTCCACATCCTCGCCAGCACTTGTCATTTGTTGATTTGTTGATGATAGCCATTCTGACAGGTGTGAGATGATACCATATGTAATAACTTAATAAATAAAAATTTTTTAAAAAATAAGCAAAGAAACAGCAATCCTACATGACACACTAGATCAGATGGAATTAATTGACATCTTCAGAACATTTCACCCCATAGCCACAGAATATACATTCTTCTCAAGAGCATATGGGTCATTCTAAAATATAGACCACATATTGAGACACAGGCAAAGTCTCTTCAAATTCAAGAAAATAGAAATCATTTTAAGCATCTTCTCAGATCACAATGGCATAAAACTAGAGACCAACTACAATAAAAACAATAAAAAAATCAAAAACCTGGAGGCTAAATAGCATGCAATTAAGCAATGATTGGGTCACCAAAGAAATCAAAGAAGAAATAAAAAGCATCATGGCAACAAATGACAATGAAAACACCATAATCCAAAATCTATGGGACACAGTGAAAGAAGTCTTGAGAGGGAAGTTCATAGCTTTACAGGCCTATCTCAAAAAACAAGAAACAATGATAATGAATTATCTAACCCTATAACTCAAAGAGTTAGAAAGAGAGCAACAAGACGTCGGCCTGCGGACTCAAGGGTCCCAGGTTCGATTCCGATCAAGGGCATGTACCTCGGTTGCAGGCACATCCCCAGTGGGGGGCGTGCAGGAGGCAGCTGATCGATGTGTCTCTCTCATCGATGTTTCTGACTCTCTATCTCTCTCCCTTTCTCTCTGTAGAAAAAATCAATAAAATATATTTAAAAAAAAAAGAGAGCAACAAGAAAAGCCCAGCCTAAGCAGAAGGAAGGAAATAATAAAGATCAGAGTGGAGATAAACAGCATAGAGACCAAACAAAAAAAACAAACAAACAAAAACAATGGAAAAGATCAACAAAACCAAGAGCTGGTTCTTTGAAAGGAGAAACAAGATTGATGAACCTCTAGCCAGGTTCATCAAGAAGCAAAGAGAGAGGACCCAAATGAACAAAATCAGAAATGAAAGAGGTGAAATAACAACCGATCCCACAGAAATACCAACAATTATGAACAAATACTATGAACAACTCTATTCCAACAAAATGGACAACCTAGATGAAATGGACATATTCTTTGAAAAATACAAGCTCCCAAAACTCAATCAAGAAGAATAAAAAAATCTGAATAGGCGATGACTACTGAAGAAATTGAAGCAGCGATCAAAAATCTTCTGGCAAACAAAACCCCTGATCCAGACGGCTTTACAGGGCAGTTCTACCAAGCATTCAAAGAAGAACTAAAACCTATCCTCCTCAATCTATTCCAAAAAATTCAAGAGAAAGGCACACTTCCAAGCTCTTTCTATGAAGCCAGCATCACCCTAATACCAAAACCAGATGAAGACACCACAAAAAAAGAGAACTACAGACCAATATCCTTGATGAACATAGTTGCTAAAATTCTCAACAAAATTCTAGCAAATTGGATTCAGCAATACATTAGAAAGATCATACAACATGACCAAGTGGGATTTATTCCGGGGATGTAAGGATGGTACAATATCTGCAAATAAATAAATGTGATACATCACAAAAACAAACTGAGAGACAAATATCACATAATCATATCAATCGATGCAGAAAAAGCATTTGACAATATCCAACACCCTTTCTTGATAAAAGCTCTCAGCAAAGTGGGAATAGAGGGATGATAGCTCAACGTAATAAAAGCCTTATATGATAAACCTACAGCCAACATCATACTCAATGGGCAAAAACTAAACTCATTTCCTCTAACAACAGGAGAAAGAACATATTTGCCAATGATATTTCCGATAAGGGTTTAATCTCCAAAATTTGCAGAGAACTCATACAACTTAACAAAAGGAAGATAAATGATCCAATAAAAAATGGTCAAAGCATCTAAATAGACACTTTTCGAAAGAGGACATACAGAAGGTCCAGAGACATGAAAACATACTCAAAATCACTAATCATATAAAAATGCAAATCAAAACAACAATGAGGTACCATCTCACACCTGTAAGAATGGCTATCATCAACAAATCAACAAACGACAAGTGCTGGCGAGGATCTGGAGAAAAAGGAACCCTCCTGCACTGCTGGTAAGAAAGCAGACTGGTGCAGCCACTGTGGAAAAAAGTATGGAGTTTCCTGAAAAAGTTAAAAATGGAACTCCCATTTGATCCAGTAATCCGACTTCTAGGAATATACCCCAAGAAAACAGAAACACTAGTCAGAAAGGGTATTTTGTACCCCTATGTTCATAGCAGCACAATTCACAATAGCTAAGATTTGGAAACAGCCTAAGTGACCATCAGCAGATGAGTGGGTTAAAAAACTGTGGTACATCTACACAATGGAATACTACACCACTATAAAAAAGAAGGAACTTTTACCATTTGCAACAGCATGGATGGAACTGGAAAGCATTATGCTAAGCGAAATAAGCAAGTCAGAGAAATATAAATATCAATGACCTCACTAATATGTGGGATATAATGATCAAAATAATTTGATGAAGAAGAATAGATTGATCTCGAGACAAATGGTAGGGGAGGGACGGGTTAGAGAGCAAACAAAGGACTTGTATGCATGCATATTAGCATAACCAATGGACACAGACACTGGGGCGGTGGGGGCTTGCCTGGGGTTTGAATGGATGGGGGAGTGGGTCAATTGGGGGAAAAGGAGACATAAAAGTTTAGACAATAAAAATAAAGAACTTGTTGCAATAAATTTTGGTTGTTTTAAGCCACCCTCTTTGGACTTAGCTGTTTCAGAATCCACAGAAAATAAATACTTACAGCCAAGCCCATCTGTGTGGCTATTGCCTACAAGTGCTTTCACACTACACTGGCAGAGTTAAGTAGCTGCAACAGAGCACTGATGGTCTAATAATAATCGTTATCTAGTTCTTTAAAGCTATGTTGGGCAGTGACTGCTCTAAGTCACTATCAGGTACTGGTTTTATATTCAAAGTACTCTTTCCCATCTTAAAGAAATGCTCTGAATAGCCTCGATGGCCAGAAAAAAAATATGTGCCAATGTGAGTTTAAAGATGTGAATGCATTTACCCCAGATGAAAAAAATTGAACATTTGGATCTGGGTAACTTGTACAAAGGACACCCTCCCTACCTCTGTAGCTAAAGTTTACCCCCCATCAAGTGCATATTTATAATTGATCTCTGGTTTTCCCAACTGAGGTCAAGGGGAAGTTTCTGGGAGGTTCCTGTTTGGGATGGGTGTGGTCAGGGACATCACTAAATCTCTGGGTCAGACAATCATGTGACTAACAGCTGCTCTGAAGCTCATGATGTTAACCTGTCCATGTGTCCTGCATGAGTGCTTACATACCCTGGGGAGATGTTTATTTCTGGGAAGGTGCACCCATCAGTAGGCAGGGAATATGCATCTGGCCCCCAAGGTGAACCCATGAAGACCAAACTGGCAGAAAAGTTGCCTTTTATTTATGGTTCCTTGGTTTCAAGGGAGCTGAATTGCTTAGAGAACTGAGCAACAGTAAAACAGTTCCTATAAAGAGGAGCTCTGAGAATTCAGCCTCTGGATCTCCCTCTGCAGACTCACCTGCAGCTCCTCAGCCATGGATAAGAGCATCCTCTCTGTGCCTCTCTAAGATGTTCAACTGCTCTGGAAAACCAGCACCTGACCTGCATTTCTTGCCTTTTTCACATCAATTGTCAAAAGAAGGAAGGGCCAGTAGAGCCAAATCCAGTGAGTGATGCCACTGGGGGTGCCAGAGTGAGCCCTGTGGGAAAGCATCGTGGGGAGAAGTAAAGCTTTTAATAACCGTGTCTTCTGGGGGAACAGTCAGGCTGATGAAATAGTGAAAGGGATGGGCTCAAGATCCCACACATTTGATGTCCTTCGTTCTGAAGTGGTTTCTTGCAACTTATTCCTTCTCAGCTTCTTTCTTCTCTCCATCTCAGAGCACAATTCTACAGCCTCTCTCATTCCACACCAGGAACAGACCCTCCCTTCTGTCTGCTCAGCTCTCAGGATTCTGCTTTATTTCCACCTTAGCATTTCCTCTTGTCTGTGAAGCATTGACAGAGTGAGCAGCCTTGCAGAGCAGGAAAGCACTGACTTAGTGTCCGGAGGTGTGAGTTCTAATTCACTCTTCTACAGCTGGTGCCTGATGGACCTGGAACTCTTCTTACATTCTGTGCGTCTTTCTCTCATCAGCACAAGAGTGAGTATAAGGAGATCTCAGAGAATGCTCACGGAAGAACAGGTGCCATGGATCAAGTACCCAGGACCAGTGAACCTGGCTCTCTGCTGGGCTCCTCACTCTTATTATTTTTCCCTCATTAGCAAGAACTGGCCTTTTAAACTGTTCTCGCATTTATTGCATTAAATTCCAGATTATTTTTACTGTGTCCTAAAATAAGACAGGCCTTTTACATTGTGATCAAGCAATTTTTGAATTTTTGCACACACACACACACACATACACACACACAAACACTTGAACAAAGGGAACCATATACCCTCACTATGTATGATGCACTCTCATATTTTCTTTTGGGCCTTCTTGACTTTCTTCTATTTCACCATTCTGGATTCTTTTTGAGTCTTTAATACCTAAAACCAGTGTCATCTCAGGGCTTTGGCACCGCCTCATTTCTTACATAATCCTCCTTCCCCAACTAACCTCATGTCACCCCCTCTGTCTTCTTTGAGGTCTCTGTTCAATTGTCACCTTGTTGGCAGGGCTTCCTGAACTCCCAGTATAAAATAACACCCATCCACACTCTTTTATACCTACTTTTTATATCTTCACATGACACCATCTAACTTGGTATATGACATATTTCTTGTATATATTCTTTCACTATCATTATATTCTAGGAATTTTGTTTCTGAGTGTCCTGTACACTTTCCCTAGAGGTGGGAAATATTAATAAATATTCCTCAAGTGCATGAAAGCATTTCTCATAAAAACAGTGTAATCCACAACCACCTTGGACACAAAGTTTGAGGAAGACAGGAATTTCTAATCAGAGATGTCATGGGGGATGATACATACAAAAAATAAATATTGTTGTTTTATTACAAAATGTAGTAGTAGCGTTTCAATTATGCTTGTAATGGCCATTTGTGTAAAAACTAATCATGTTATTTTTACTTTCCAACTAGTCACTTCCACCCCATGGGACCTGGGAATGATACTCTGATTTCAGAATTTCTTCTTCTGGGATTGTCAGAGGAACCAGCACTGCAGCCCCTCATATTTGGGCTTTTCCTCTCCATGTACCTGATCACTGTATTGGGAAACCTGCTCATCATTTTGGTCGTCAGCTCAGACTCCCACCTCCACACACCCATGTACTTCTTCCTCTCCAACCTGTCCTTGGTAGACATCTGTTTCACCTCCACCACCATCCCAAAGATGCTGTGGAACATCCAGACACAGAGCAAAGTCATTACCTATAAAGGCTGCATCACACAGTTGTATTTTTTCTTACTATTTGGAGGACTGGATGACTTCCTTCTAAGTGTGATGGCCTATGACAGGTATGTGGCCATCTGCCGCCCCCTGCACTATATGGTCATCATGAACCCCCGGCTCTGTGGACTGCTGGTTCTGATGTCCTGGATCATGGGGGCTCTGAATTCCTTGTTACACAGTTTAGTAGTGTTGCGATTGTCCTTCTGTACAGACTTGGAAATCCCCCACTTTTCCTGTGAACTCAAACAGGTGATCCAACTTGCCTGTTCTGACACCTTTCTTAATAACATGGTGATGTATTTTGTATTTGTGCTACTGGGTGGTGGTCCCCTCGCTGGTATCCTTTATTCTTACTCTAAGATAGTGTCCTCCATACGTGCAATCCCATCAGCTCAGGGGAAGTATAAAGCATTTTCCACGTGTGTGTCTCACCTCTCAGTTGTCTCCTTATTTTATGGTACAAGCCTAGGAGTGTATCTCAGCTCTGCTGCTACCCAAAGCTCACACTCAAGTGCAGCAGCGTCAGTGATGTACACTGTGGTCACACCCATGCTGAACCCCTTCATCTACAGTCTCAGGAACAAGGACATAAAGAGGGCTCTGAAAAGATTCTTTGGGATGGCATGTGCAAAGGGTACAATTATCTTGAGGTAAAAAGTGCCCTAGGTTTTGGGCTACAGAACTTAAAACCAGAAATTGTGATTCTTTAATCACATTGTGTTTTTTTAGACTTGCTCCTTTTGTTTTTTTAAAAACACATTTTTATTGATTTCAGAGAGGAATGGAGAGGCAGAGAGAGAGAAACATGAATGATGAAAGAATAGTATTGATTGCCTGCTCCTGCATACCCACTCCTGGTGATTGAACCCACCACCCGGGCATGTGCCCTGACCAGAAATCCAACGGAGCCCTCCTGGTTCATAGGTTGATGCTCAAACACTGAGAAGCACAGGCCAGGCCAGAATTGCTCCTTTTATTCTGTCCTTGAATTTCCTTTGTTTGTTTCAACTTCTCTCTACAATTTAAGTTACCATTCTATTAAGCTTCCTGCTTTGTGTGTTATATGGACATTTTTTCCCTTTGTCCTTTTTTAACCTTCACAAAAATTTTCCAACCTTGGTCAGAAATAGTGAGGACTTTTCATTTACTTCACTAGAAATATTGATGTCTTAAGAATAATTCCTTCTCAAATGACATATATCATTGTAAGTAATTTGTTCTTGTTTTGTAGGTAGAGTAGTAATAAGTGGAGTTACTCATGTAGAAAAACTACACTTGGCTACCTAATCCATTGTATAATTTCATCCCATAGAATCTGTAACCTCAGTTTTTCCCATGTGCCCCTCTTTCTCTGTACATTGGTACCTTAACTGCTCTTCCTGATATTATAGATTTTATCATTGTTCCCTATAAGTCTCTGTCTAATGATAGTGAGGCAATAGGATAGGAAACCCTGGGCACTGGCCCAGTTCCTACTACTTGTTCCTCAGACCAGAGTCAATGTTCTGGGTCGATAGACTCTTGTGGTCCTTCTTATATTTACAACAACCATCATGGAACTATGAAAACGTAAGTTTTATTACTCACAGTCCTGTACGCCCAATAGCTACACAGAAAGCTGTGTGTATGCATGTGTGTGTGCAAGGGACAGAAATGGGCTTGGGCTGAAGGACTCTGCCTCTATTGGGGACCATGGGTATGATGGCTATGGCTTTGTGGCTTGCTTTTTTAAAATGTATCTTTATTATTGAAAGTATTACAGATGTCCTCCTTTTATCCCCCCATTGACCCCACTCTTCCCCTCCCGTGTCCCCTCCTCAGGCATTCACCCCACTATTATCTGTGTCCATGGGTTATTCATATATGCATATAAGTTCTTTGGTTAATTTTTCCCTCCCACCCCTTCCCTCTGAAGATCCACAGTCTGTTGCATGCTTCCATATCTCTGGATCTATTTTGTTTGTCACTTTATTTTGTTCATGGATTTCACAATTAAGTGAGATCATGTGATACTTGTCTTTCTCTTAATGACTTATTTCACTTAGCGTAATACTTTTCAGGCCCCTCCATGCTATTTCAAAGGGTAACAGATCATTCTTTTCCACAACTGCATAGTATTCCATTGGTAAATGTACCACCGTTTTTTATCCATTCTTCAATGGATGGGCACCTGGGCTGTCTCCAGATCTTACCTATTATAAATAATAGAGGTACATATATTCTTTCTGATTAGTGTTTCAGACTTCTTAGGTTATATTCCTAGAAGTGGGATCACTGGGTCAAATGGCAGTTCCATTTTTAATTTTTTTGAGGAAACTCCACACTGTTTTCCTGTACCAGTCTGCATTCCCACCAGCAGTGTCCTAGGGTTCCCTTTTCTCCACATCCTTACAAGCACTTGTTGTTAGTTGATTTATTGATAGTAGCCATTATGGCAGGTGTGAGGAGGCACCTCATTGTGGTTTAATTTGCATCTCTCTGATGATTAGTGACATTGAGGATTTATTCATATGACTGTTGGCCATTTGTGTGTCTTTCTTTGGAGAAGTGTCTATTTAGGTCTGTTGGGCTGTTTGTCTTCCTTTGGTCTAGTTGTATGAGTACTTTATATATTTGGGGTTTGCTTTTTATTTGAAACCTAAGAGCAGGAATTGAGGCAGAGGAAGGAAAAGTAGGATCATTCATGTGGTCAGTTGTCTAGGTTACTCAGGGTTTTCAAAAGGGGAATTTTATAGCATGTTATTCTTGTGTAAATATCACACTAATTCTGTGCCTGTTCCTGTGTGTAATTCCAAATGAACTTTGCTCTCTAGATATATCTATTGTCTTATGTGAAGTTCCTCCCTTTGCTTGTTTTGAAAATGCTTCTAATTTAAAATAAAATTGCACGGTGCTACCAAAAAAGTGAGTCTAATCTCTCCACTACAAATCTCATGTTCAGCGTGTGTGACTCACGTGGAGCTGGTGGACAAACTCTTCAGTTACAGAAGTAAATGTGGTTCTGACTTCGAGGTCTTTGTGAGTTAATATAGGAAATGTAATTCGTTACTAAAATTTAGGTCAACCTTCTGCGTTACATCATTGTATCTAAATTTCTAAATTATTTTAGTTTCATATTAATTGAATCATTCATTCTTTAATTACTATTGTCACCAAATTTCTTTAAAATTTTTTTCAACATTAAAGGTAAGAATATTAGTGTGTGTGTTATGTCTTTGTGTGTTGTGTTCATTTGAAAGAGAATCACATACAATGTACATGCATGTATACAGACCTACACTTTTTACCTATGGAAGAGTTATTAGACATACTCTCTTTTTAAAAAATATTTTATTTATTTCTACCAGTATCTACCAGAATTAGGTTTATTATTTCACATCTCCAGCAGAATTAAGGAAACAGAGGAGCAGGCTAATTACATTTTTAACATTTATACAACAAAGATATTAAAGCTTTTGTGTGTTTTTGAGTTATGTATATGAACCTATGCAGTATGTACTCTTTTTTAAATTTTGTTTTATTGCTTAAAGTATTACAAAGAGTAGCACATGTGTCTCCTTTTTTCCTCCCCTTGACCTTCCTCCAGCCACCCCTAACCCCTAGTGTCTTGTGTCTAGAAATAAGATCACCACCTCCTCAATCCTAGTACAGGCTCAGACAGCACACTCCTTTGTGGGCTGTGAGCTCAGACAGCATGGCAGGGGGGCCAGGAGTGTGGGGCTTGTGCAGTCCCCTAGGCTGATGCAGATTGGAGGGGAGTGCTTTCCCCAGGAAAGATGGCATTGGTCTCGATGTGGCTCCTTCTGCAAATATTTGGTTGTGAGACTTCTGTTCAGCTGTTTTCAGTTGGTTATTTAGGTTGATTTTTGTATAATTTAGTTGTGATTCCAGTTCAGGGCTGGGAGGAGGAGAGAGCAACTTCCACCATCTCTGCCGCCGTCTTCCTCAACAATTCTACTTTAAATCTTCGTGTCTAAATTTTTACTTCCTTTTAGTTTCATGTGAGTTTAATAATTTGTTGTTTTAACTTCTATTCTCTCCAGTGTTTTCAAGTTTTCTTTAAACATTCAAGGTGAAAATATTCATGAGTCTGTGTTGGACATATATGTCTATGTATGTCTATGTGTTTATTAGAAAGAAAATCATATAAAGTGTACACAGATGTATGCATACATAGAAAGAGTTCTTATTGAAGAAGACACAAAAAAAGGCCCTAGCCAATTTGGCTCAGTGGCTAGAGCATTGGACTGCAGACTGAAGGGCCCTGAGTCCAATTCTGGTCAAGGGCACATGCCTGGGTTGTGGGCTTGATCCCCAGTAGGGGGAGTGCAGGAGGAAGCCAATTGATGATTCTCTCTCATCATTCATTGATGTTTCTATCTCCCTCTCCCTCTCCCTTCCTCTCTGAAATCAATAAAAATATGTTTAAAAAATACGAATAAAGACACAAGAATGGAAAGGTATACTCTGCTCACTAATTGGAAAAAATATTGTTATGCCATACCACAGGCTCACAAGGGCATCACTCATGCTAAGAGTCCAGTATGCCAAACCCAGATTTAATCCTGGATTTAATGGAAGTATCTACATCTCCCAGAAATATAATTTTAATCAACCAGGTTGGAATCTTTTGGTCAAGCACCAGTTAGGTAATCTGTCATATGGGCCCTCTCCATCCCTATAGAAAGAAGAAGGAATCTCCATGATAAAACCCTCTTTTTCTCATCTCCCGAACAAAAGATGTCAAGCCCCCCCACCCAAAT
Organism: Myotis lucifugus; assembly: GCF_000147115.1. Classification (NCBI taxonomy): domain Eukaryota; kingdom Metazoa; phylum Chordata; class Mammalia; order Chiroptera; family Vespertilionidae; genus Myotis; species Myotis lucifugus. The sequence continues at coordinate 18,953 of NW_005872212.1, forward strand.
CCTTTCTTTCCCATTATTAATACCTCCCTTAAGCTACTCTTTTTTTCCCCCTGCAAAAACCTTCTACTTTTGTACAACCCTCCCGAAATTTCTCTTAGTTGTTAGATGGGATGCTGTCTGATTCATGAATCATTTAATAAAGCCAAATAGATCTTCAAATTTACTAGAATGAATTAAAGAAATACCCAAAGCAATCTATAGATTCAATGCAATCTCTGGTCATTCCTTGTTGTTGTGACCTCTAACCACTGCTGGGAGTTTCCTGCCATAAACCGTTTTCTCTCTGATCATGTCCAGAAGTGGGGGCTTTGGTTTCTTTCTCTACTGCCTCATATCCATACAAAAGCCACTGGGACATATATACTTGATAGTCAAGGTTCCCAGGTATTATTGTAGGTATTCTGGACACTGAGTTGAATAAGATAATAAAACTAGGAGATTAGTTATAAATTCTAGTAGCATGATACTAGTGTAAATACCTGACATTAAACTTTTGATGTATGTGGCATGTGTTACAAAGACATCTATCTCCAATAATCCTATTGCCAGCTTTATGACAAGGCTACTAGAGAAGTGCTCAGGTTTCCCCTTCCAACTCAAACTATTTTCTCTCTCTCTCTCTCTCTCTCTCTCTCTCTCTCTCTCTCTCTCGTCTCCTCCCTCCCCCATTCTGAGACCTTCTGATGTGGCCCTTAGGATGCTGTATATGCTCCAGGACCTGTGAGTAATAAACCTTGTGATTTCATAGATGCCTCATGATTGTTGCAATTTTAATAAGGACCACAAGAGCCCGTCCAGCCACAACATTAACTGTGGTCTGAGGAACCAGTAGCAGGGCCCAAGGCCAGTGCTCAGGCATTTTCAGCCTATAGCATTACCATCAATAGACTAAGACTTATAAGGAACAATGATAAAGTCAATATTATCAGGAAAAGTAGTGAAAGTACTGATGTATAAAGAATGAGAAACATAAAAGTTAAAATTGAGGTGTCAGATTTTCCTGGAATGAAATTATATAAATAGTGTGAGTAACCAAGCAAAGTTTTTCCCAATGAGTAATAAAAGTTATGCTATTCTATCTATAAAATAGGAAGATTTCCTTACAATGATGTATGTCATTTGAGAATAAATTAATCTTTTTTTAAAATTTATTTTATTTTTTATTTTATTTATTTATTTATTTTTGCTAAAAGTATTACAAAGGGTATTACATAAGTGTCCTTTTTTTCCCCCGCCCTTGACAATCCCCTGCCCTCCCTTACCCCCCAGTGTCTTATGTCCATTAGTTATGCTTATATGGATGCATACAAGTCCTTCGGTTGATCTCTTACTCCCCTCCCTCCTGTCCCCCAACCCTCCCTGGCCTTCCCACTGCAGTTTGACAATAAGTTTGAGGCAGCTCTGCCTCTGTATCTATTATTGTTCATAAGTTTGTAATGGTCTTTATTATCCATGAATGAGTGAGATCATGTGGTATTTTTCCTTCATTGACTGGCTTGTTTCACTTAGCATAATGCTCTCCAGTTCCATCCATGCTGTTGCTTCCTTTTAACAGCAGCATAGTATTCCATCGTGTAGATGTACCACCGTTTTCTAATCCATTCATCTACTGATGGGCACTTAGGCTGTTTCCAGATCTTAGCTATGGTGGATTGTGCTGCTATGAACATCGGGGTGCATATATCCTTTCTGATTGGTGTTTCTGGTTTCTTGGGATATATTCCTAGAAGTGGGATCACAGGGTCAAATGGGAGTTCCATTTCCAATTTTTTGAGGAACCTCCATACTGCCTTCCATAGTGGCTGCACCAGTCTGCATTCCCACCAGCAGTGCACAAGTGT
>NW_005872212.1:21361-25643 GCF_000147115.1 Myotis lucifugus
TAATTGAGCATATTGGTCGGGCTAATTTCTGGACTCTCTATCTATCCACTGATCTATATGTCTGTCTTGTGCCAGTACCAGGCAGTTTTGAGAACAGTGGCTTTGTAATACAGCTTGATATCTGGCATTGAGATCCCACCTACTTTGTTCTTTCTCAGGATCGCTGCAGCTATTCGGGGTCTTTTTTTATTCCAGATGAATTTTTGGAGAGTTCGTTCTAGATCTTTGAAGAAGGCCATTGGTATTTTACGGGAAGTGCGTTGAATTTATAGATTGCTTTGGGTAGTATGGACATTTTAAAGATGTTGATTCTACCAATCCAAGAACATGGTATGTTCTTCCATCTGTTTATGTCTTCCTCTATCTCTTTTTTCATCGTCCTTTAGTTTTCTGAGTAGAGGTCTTTAACCTCTTTAGTTAAGTTTATTCCTAGGTATCTTAATTTTTTTGGTGCGATGGTAAATGGGATTGTTTTTCTAATCTCTCTTTCTGAAAGTTCACTATTGGTGTGTAGAAATGCCTCAGATTTCTTGGGGTTAATTTTGTATCCTGCTACATTGCCAAATTCATGTATTAAGTCTAGTAGCTTTTTGATGGAGTCTCTAGGGTTTTGTATGTATAATATCATGTCATCTGCAAATAAGGACAGTTTTACTTCCTCTTTTCCAATTTGGATGCCTTTTATTTCTTCTTCTTGCCTAATTGCAATGGCTAATACTTCCAGTACTATGTTGAACAGGAGTGGTGAGAGTGGGCATCCCTGTCTTGTTCCTGTTCTTAGGGGAAATGGTGTTAGTTTTTGTCCATTGAGTATGATGTTGGCTGTGGGCCTGTCATATATGGCTTTTATTATGTTGAGGTATGATCCTTCTATTCCCACCTTTCTGAGAGTTTTTATCAAAAATGGGTGTTGGATTTTGTCGAATGCTTTTTCTGCATCAATTGATATGACCATGTGGTTTTTTTCTTTCAATTTGTTTATGTGATGTATCACATTTATTGATTTACGGATGTTGTACCATCCTTGCATCTCTGGGATAAATCCTACTTGGTCATGGTGTATGATCCTTCTGATGTACTGCTGGATCCGATTTGCTAAGATTTTGTTGAGGATTTTGGCATCTATGTTCATGAGGGATATTGGCCTGTAATTCTCTTTCATTGTGTTGTCTTTACCTGGTTTTGGAATTAGGGTGATGCTAGCTTCATAGAATGTGTTTGGAAGTGTTCCTTCCTCTTGAACTTTTTGTAGTAATCTGAGGAGGATAGGTTTTAGTTCTTCCTTGAAAGTTTGGTAAAACTCCCCTGAGAAGCCATCTGGTCCTGGGCTTTTGTTTGCTGGAAGCTTTTTGATGGCTGCTTCAATTTCTTCCATAGTTATTGGCCTATTGAGATTTTTAGATTCTTCCTGATTGAGTTTTGGAATGTTGTATTTTTCTAGGAATTCATCCATTTCCTCCAGGTTGTCTAGTTTGTTGGAGTAGAGTTGCCAGTAGTATTGTTTAACAATCATTTGTATTTCTGTGGGGTCTGTTGTTATTTCACCTCTATCATTTCTGATTTGGTTTATTTGGGTCCTCTCTCTTTGCTTCTTGGTGAGCCTGGCTAGGGGTTTGTCAATCTTGGTTTCAAAGAACCAGCTCTTGGTTTCATTGATTTTCTGTATTGTTTTTTTGGTCTCTATTTCATTGATTTCTGCTCTAATCTTTATTATCTCCTTCCTTCTGCTCACTCTGGGGTTTTCTTGTTGCTCTCTTTCTAATTCTTTGAGTTGTAGAGTTAGATGATTAACTACCATTTTTTCTTGTTTTTTTTAAATAGGCCTGTAGAGCTATAAACTTCCCTCTCAGGACTGCTTTCATTGTGTCCCAGAGGTTTTGGATTGTTGTGTTTTCATTGTCATTAGTGTCCAGGATGTTTTTAATTTCTTCTTTGATCTCATTGGTAACCCAATCAATATTTAATAACATGCTATTCAGCTTCCAAGTGTTTGAGTATTTTGGGTTGTTTTTATTGTAGTTTATTTCTAACATTATGCCATCGTGGTCTGAGAAGATGCTTTTTATGATTTCAATCTTCTTGAATTTGTGGAGATTTTGCTTGTGACCCAATATGTGGTCTATTTTTGAATATGTCCCATGAGCACCTGAGAGGAATGTATATTCCGCAGCTTTGGGGTGAAGTGTTCTGAAGATGTCAATTAAGTCCATCTGATCTAGTGAGTCATTTAGGATTGCTGTTTCTTTGCTGATTGTTTGTCTAGCGGATTTATCCAGTGATATCAGTGGTGTATTAAAGTCCCCTACTATGATTGTATTGTTGTCGATCTCTCCCATGATATCTTCCAGAAGTTTTCTTATGTATGTGGGTGCTCCTGCATTGGGTGCATATATGTTTACCAGGGTTATATCTTCTTGTTGTATTGATCCCTTTAGTATTATGAAGTGGCCTTCCTTATCTCTGGTTATGGCCTTCACTTTGAGATGTATTTTGTCCGATATAAGTATTGCTACCCCAGCTTTCTTTTCCTTTCCATTTGCGTGAAAGATATTTTTCCATCCCTTCACTTTCAGTCTGTGTGAGTCCCTTCTAATGAGGTGGGTCTCTTGTAGACAGCAGATATATGGGTCATGTTTTTTTATCCATTCAGCCACTCGATGTCTTTTGGTTGGAGCATTTAGTCCATTTACATTTAAAGTTATTATTGAAAGGTACTTGTTTGTAGCCATTTCTTTTTTGTGTGTGTGTGGCTGTTTTCTTTCTGAGCTTGATATTTCTTCTTTTTACACAAGTCCCTTTAGCATTTCTTGCATGGCTGGCTTGGTGGTGATAAACTCCCTTAGCCCTTTTTTGTCTGTGAAGCTTCTTATTTCCCCTTCAATTTTGAATGATAGCCTTGCTGGATAGAGTATTCTTGGATTCAGTCTTTTGCTTTGCATCACTTTGTAGATTTCTGTCCATTCTTTTCTGGCCTGATGTGTTTCTGTTGAGAAATCATTTGATAATCTAATGGGAGATCCCTTGTATGTTACTTTCCGTCTCTCTCTTGCAGCCTGTAAGATTCTCTCTTTATCCTGAACATTTGCCATGGTAATTATGATGTGTCTTGGTGTGGGTCTTTTCGGGTTCACCTTGTTTGGGACTCTCTGGGCTTGTGCGACTTTTTTCTTCCCCACCTCAGGGAAGTTTTCTGATATTATTTCTTCGAATAGGTTTTCTAATCCATGTTCATCTTTCTGTTGTTCTGGCACCCCTATTATTCGTATGTTGTTTCGTTTCATGTTGTCCCAAAGCTCCCTTAGGCTCTCCTCCTGTTTTTCATTTTTTTTTCTTCAGTTGCAGTACAGTTTGGGTGTGTTTTGCTTCCTTGTCTTCTAATTCACTAATTCGGTCCTCCGCTTCTCCCAGTCTACTGTTGATACTTTCAATGGTGTTTTTTATTGCAGCTATGTCGCTCTTCATTTCTTCTTGGGACTTACTTAAGTTGTTGATTTTTTCATCTGTTTCTTCTATCTTCTTGCATAAGTAGTTGAGTTTTTCATCTGTTTCTTCTTGCTTCTTGAACATCCGGTGCATGTACTCTAGGAACCTTATTCTGAATTCTTTTTCCGTCATGTTGCATATCTCTGTCTCACTTAGCTGCTTTTCTGGCGAGTCCTCCTTTTCTTTCCTTTGGGGGTTTCTTTGTCTACCCATGTTTGATCTCACTGACATGACTAGTTGTTGAATCATTCAGTGGCTGGACCCTGGGAGGCAGTGGCTGCTCCCTGGGTGGCAGTGGCTCCTCGGGCTGTGGTTGCTCCTTGGGCGGTTGTGGTAGCAGCGGCTCCTCTGTTGATAGCAGAGCCTCTGGTGGGTGCTGTTCACAGCTGTGGTGGCTCTTCTGGCTGGTGGAGGGAGGCTTCACACACAGCAACTGTTCCCCAGGCAGAGCGTATGGTGATCAGGAGGCCGCTGTTGCTTGAATCTGCTGCGTTGATTTAAAGGCACAAAATACAACACAACAAGGCACAACGTACCAGGCACTAAACACTATTGTATTTACAATATTACTAACCCCAAATAAAGGTGGCCTCCCGAGCTAAGAGAGTTGAGAGATAAGGGGGAAAGAAGAGAAAAAGGTAGAAGAGAAAAAAGAAAGAAAGAAAAAAAGGAGTGCAAAAATGAAATTGGGAAAAGGGAGGGGAAAAAGAGGAGGAAAAAAAAGAAAAAAAAAGTAAGAGAGAAAAGAGAATGAAGTATAAAAGGGGAAGAGACTATTTATATGAGGAGAAAACTCCTA
>NW_005872212.1:26230-28314 GCF_000147115.1 Myotis lucifugus
AATTCCTGCGTTAACCTATGCCGCCATCTTGGTTTTCTCCAGAGTGTTGCTTCCAATAGGTTTTCTAATCCATGTTCATCTTTCTGTTGTTCTGGCACCCCTATTATTCGTATGTTGTTTTGTTTCATGTTGTCCCAAAGCTCCCTTAGGCTCTCCTCCTGTCTTTTAATTTTTTTCTCCATTTGCAGTACAGTTTGAGTGTGTTTTGCTTCCTTGTCTTCTAACTCACTAATTCGGTCCTCCGCTTCTCCCAGTCTACTGTTGATACTTTCAATGGGACTTACTTAAGTTGTTGATTTTTTCATCTGTTTCTTCTATCTTCTTGCATAAGTAGTTGATTTTTTTCATCTGTTTCTTCTTGCTTCTTGAACATCCGGTGCATGTACTCTAGGAACCTTATTCTGAATTCTTTTTCCGTCATGTTGCATATCTCTGTCTCACTTAGCTGCTTTTCTGGCGAGTCCTCCTTTTCTTTCCTTTGGGGGTTTCTTTGTCTACCCATGTTTGATCTCAATGACATGACCAGTTGTTGAATCGTTCAGTGGCTGGAGCCTGGGTGGCAGTGGCTGCTCCCTGGATGGCAGTGGCTCCTCGGGCTGTGGTTGCTCCTTGGGCGGTTGTGGTAGCAGCAGCTCCTCTGTTGATAGCAGAGCCTCTGGTGGGTGCTGTTCACAGCTGTGGTGGCTCTTCTGGCTGGTGGAGGGAGGCTTCACACACAGCAACTGTTCCCCAGGCAGAGCGTGTGGTGATCATGAGGCCGCTGTTGCTTGAATCTGCTTTCCGTGGAGGGATGCAGGTCTCCTCTGGGCTCTTGCAGTCGCGCTGCTTTAGAGTCATTGCCTCCGGGTTAGTAGCCGATCTCTGGATGCGGATAACAGCTACACAAGATGGCGCGGCCTCGCCGCTGCGCTGGCGCCCATAGGGAGGTTTCAGCCTCAATCTCTAACCATGCCCATTTTTTAGGAGTTCTCTGTCTTTCCTGGCTGCAAACTGTCTCTCAGCTGAACCTCCCCAGCTTGATCGGGCTGATTGTTACCCGTTTCAGCTGCTCGCCCCTATCTGCTCCGGGACAAAGCACCAACACGTCCGTCTAAGCCTCCGCCATTTTTTTCCCCACTTTTTACAATTATATAACAAAGATATTAAAGCTTTTGTGTGTTTTTTTGAGTTATGTATATGAATCTATGGAGTATATACCCATAATTTTTACATAACTCCTTTAATTCAGAAATATTGCTGTGAACTATGTTCCATTTATTTTATGTTATTATACTCCAATAAATTATTTTTGAAAATTTCTTGGTACCAATAAACAGGTTCAATAGTGATACAAAATAAATACATAATAATCGTTTGCATCTATATGAACAGTCAAAAGAGAAATTAAGAGAACAATTCCATTTCTAGTTGCATCAAAAAGAATTCAATACCTAGAGACAAACTATAAAACATTGCAAAAAATATTGAAAAAGGCACAAATAAATGGGAAGATATTCTGTGTTTATGGATATTCTGTGTTTAATATTGTGAATGTCCATACTATTGTTAAAGAGAAAACCACGGGCCCAAAATGGCCTCACTGCAGTTAAAAACCCATGATTCTAAGTTGAGATTTCATACTGGATTTAATGGAAGTTTCCACCTCTCCCAGAAGCTTAATTTTAATCAACCAGCCTTGAATTTCTGGTCAAGAACCAGTAAAGTAATCTGTTACTTGGGCCCTCCCCATCCCCCACAGAAAGAAGAGGGGATCTGTCTGATAGAAATCCTTCCTCTCCTCTTCCCCCAAATTAAGATGTCATGGCCCCCAAATAACCCTTTTTTTTTTGCTCTGCTTTTAATAGCTCCTTTGTCCCTCCTTGTTTCCTATAAAAACCTTCTATTTTGTGCACCCCTCTGAGATCCCCTTTACTTGCCAGATAGGAACCTTTAACTCTCCCTTAAAGAATTTAAATTTTGAGTCTTGCCAATAATAAGAGTTATCACCAGAGATAACATTTTGTGACCTATATGGAGGGCAGGGCAAATTTCTAATTACTGAGCATGTTTTCTTGTTATTGTCCTACAATGTCCTTCCTCCCTTC
>NW_005872212.1:38295-54377 GCF_000147115.1 Myotis lucifugus
CTGGCAGAAAAGTTGCCTTTTATTTATGGTCCCTTGGTTTCAGGGAGCTGAATTGCTTAGATAACTGAGCAACAGTAAAACAGTCCATTTAATGAGCAGCTCTGAGAATTCAGCCTCTGGACCTCCCTCTGCAGACTCACCTGCAGCTCCTCAGCCACAGGCTAAGAGCATCCTCTCTGTGCCTCTCTAAGATGCTCAACTGCTCTGGAAAACCAGCAGCTGACCTCCATTTCTTGCTCTTTCCACATCAATTGGCAAGGAAGGAAGGACCAGTAGAGCCAAATCCAGTGAGTGATGCCATTGGGGGTGTCAGAGTGAGCACTGTGGGAAAGCATTGTAGGGAGAAGTAAAGCTTTTAATAACTGTGTCTTCTGGGGGAACAGTCAGGCTGATGAAATAGTGACAGGGATGGACTCAAGATCCCACACATTTGGTGTCCTTAGGTCTGAAGAGCTTTCTTCCAACTCATTCCTCCTCAGCCCCTTTCTTCTCTCCATCTCAGAGCACAATTCCATAGCCTTTCTCCTCCCACAGCAGAAACAGGACCCTCCCTTCTGTCTGCTCAGCTCTCAGGATTCTGCTTTATTTCCACCTGAGCATTTCATTTTCTGTGTGAAGCATTGACAGAGTGAGCAGCCTTGCAGAGCAGAAAAGCACTGACTTAGAGTCAGGAGGTGTGAGTTCTATTTTACTCTTCTACAGCTGGTGCCTGATGGACCTGGGACTCTTCTTACATTCTGTGGGTCTTTCTCTCGTCAGCACAAGAGTGAGTAGAAGGAGATCTCAGAGAATGCTCACGGAAGAACAGGTGCCAGGGGTCAAGTGCCCAGCACCAGTGCACCTGGCTCTCTGCTGGGCTCTTCACTCCAATTATTTTCCCTCATTAGCAGAAACTGGCCTTTTAACTCTTCTCCCATTTATTACATTGAATTCCAGATTATTTTTACTGTGTCCCAAAACAAGACATGCCTTTACATTGTGATCCAGCAATTTTTGCACACACACACCACACACACACACACACACACACACACACACACACCCCTGAACAAGGGAAACATACACCCTCACTACGTATGATGCACTCTAATGCTTTCTTTTGTGCCTTCTTGACTCTATTCTATTTCACCAATCTGGATCCTTTTTGAGTCTTTAATACCTAAAGTAAGTGTCATCAGAGGGCTTTGGCACTGCCTCTTCTCTTACATACCCCCCACCCCAAGTAACTACATGTCTCCCACTTTTGTCTTCCTAATATTGCTCAAGTGCATGAAAGCATTTCTCATGAAAACAGTGTAATCCACGACCACCTTGGACACAAAGTTTGAGGAAGACAGAAATTTCTAATCAGAGATGTCATGGGGGATGATACGTACAAAAAAATAAATATTGTTGTTTTATTACAAAATGTAATAGTAGCATTTCAACTATGCTTGTAATGGCCATTTGTGTAAAAACTAATCATGCTATTTTTTCTTTCCTACTAGTCACCTCCACCCCCATGGGACCTGGGAATGATACTCTGATTTCAGAATTTCTTCTCCTGGGATTTTCAGAGGAACCAGAACTGCAGCCCCTCATATTTGGACTTTTCCTCTCCATGTACCTGATCACTGTGTTGGGAAACCTGTTCATCATCCTGGCAGTCAGCTCAGACTCCCACCTCCACACACCCATGTACTTCTTCCTCTCCAACCTGTCCTTGGTAGACATCTGTTTCACCTCCACCACCGTCCCAAAGATGCTCGTGAACTTCCAGACACAGAGCAAAGCCATCACCTATGCAGGATGCATCACACAGTTATATTTTTTCTTACTCTTTGGAGGACTGGATGACTTCCTTCTAGCCGTCATGGCCTATGACAGGTATGTGGGCATCTGCCACCCCCTGCACTATATGGTCATCATGAACCCCCGGCTCTGTGGACTGCTTGTTCTGATGTCCTGGGTCATAGGTGTCTTGAATTCCTTGTTACAAAGTTTAATTGTGTTGCCATTGTCCTTCTGTACAGACTTGGAAATCCCGAACTTTTTCTGTGAACTCAAAGAGGTGGTCCAACTTGCCTGTTCTGACACCTTTCTTAATAACATGGTGATGTATTTTGTAGCTGTACTATTGGCTGGTGGTCCCCTCGCTGGTATCCTTTACTCTTACTCTAAGATAGTGTCCTCCATATGCACAATCTCATCCGCTCAGGGGAAGTATAAGGCATTTTCTACCTGTGCGTCTCATCTCTCAGTTGTCTCCTTATTTTATGGTACGATCTTAGGAGTGTATCTCATCTCTGCTGCTACCCACAGCTCACACTCAAGTATAGCAGCCTCAGTGATGTACACTGTGGTCACACCCATGCTGAACCCCTTCATCTACAGTCTCAGGAACAGGGACATAAAGAGGGCCCTGAAAGGATTCTTTGGCATGGCAGGTACAAAGGGGACAATCATCCAGGGGTAAAAAGTGTCCTTGGCTTTGAAGCTACAGAACTAAAACCCTGGAAATTGTGATTCTTTAATCACATTGTGCTTTTCAGACTTGCTCCTTTTGTTTTCTTAACACATATTTTTATTGATCTCAGAGAGGAAGGGAGAGGAAGAGAGAGAGAGAGAAACATCAGTGATGAGAGTACAGTTGCCTCCTTTATAGCCCTTCCTAGTGACCGAACCCACGACCCGGGCATGTGCCCCGACCAGAAATCCAGTGGAGCTCTCCTGGTTCATAGGTTGACACTCAAACACTGAGAAGCACAGGCCGGGCCAGAATTGCTCCTTTTATTCTGTCCTTGAATTTCCTTTGTTTGTTTCAACTTCTCTCTACAATTTAAGTTACCATTTTATTAAGCTTCCTGCTTTGTCTGTTATGTGGACAGTTTTTCCCTTTGTCCTTTTTTAACCTTCAAAAAGTTTTTTCCAACCTTGGTCAGAAATAGTGAGAAGTTTTCATTTACTTCACTAGAAACACTGATGTCTTAAGAATGATTCCTTCTCAAATGACATATATCATTGTAAATAATTTGTTCTTGTTTTGTAGGTAGAGTAGTAATAAGTGATGTTACTCATGTAGAAAAACTGCACTTGGCTACCGAATCCATTGTATAATTTCATTCCATATAATCTGGAACCTCAGTTTTCACCATGTGTCCCTCATTCTCTGTACATTGGTACCTTAACTGCTCTTCCTGATATTATAGATTTTATCATTGTTCCCTATAAGTCTCTGTCTAATGATAGTGAGGCAATAGGATAGGAATCCCTGGGCACTGGCCTGGTTCCTACTACTTGTTCCTCAGACCAGAGTTAATGTCCTGGGTGGATGGACTCTTGTGGTCCTTCTTATAATTACAACAACCATCATGGAACTATGAAAATGTAGGGTTTATTATTCACAGTCCTGTACGCCCAAAAGCCACACAGGAAGCTGTGTGTGTGCATGTGTGTGTGAAAGAGAGAGAAATGGACTTGGGCTGAAGGACTCTGCCTGTAATGGGTTCCAAGGGCAGGATGGCTATGGTTTTGCGGGTTTGCTTTTTTAAAATGTATCTTTATTATTAAAAGTATTACAGATGTTCTCCTTTTATCCCCCCATTGACCCCACTCCTCCCCTCTCCTGAACCTTCCCCCTTCCCAGGCCTTTGCCCCACTATTATCTGTGTCCATGGGTTATTCATATATGCATATAAGTTCTTTGGTTAATTTCTTCCCTCCCCGCCCCGCCCCTCAATTCCCTCTGAGGACCCACACTCTGTTGCATGCTTCCATGTCTCTGGATCTATTTTGTTTAGCACTTAATTTTGTTCATGGATTTCACATATAAGTGAGGTCATGTGATACTTGTCTTTCTCTGACTGACTTATTTCACTTAGCATACTACTCTCTGGGCTCCTCCATGCTATTTCAAGGGGTAAGAGATCCTTTTTTTTTTACAACTGCATAGTATTCCATTGTGTATATGTACCACCATTTTTTATCCATTCTTCAACAGATGGGCACCTGGGCTGTCTCCAGACCTTAGCTATTGTAAATAACGATGCTATGAACATAGAGGTACATATATTCTTTCTGATTAGTGTTTCAGACTTCTTAGGTTATATTCCTAGAAGTGGGATCACTGGGTCAAATGGCAGTTCCATTTTTAATTTTTTTGAGGAAACTCCACAATGTTTTCCACAGTGACTGTACCAGTCTGCATTCCCACCAGCAGTTCATGAGGTTTCCCCTTTCTCCACATCCTTACAAGCACTTGTTGTTAGTTGATTTATTGATAGTAGCCAATATGGCAGGTGTGAGGAGGCACCTCATTGTGTTTTCATTTGCATCTCTCTGATGATTAGTGACGTTGAGGATTTATTCATATGACTCTTGACCGTTTGTGTGTCCTTCTTTGGAGAAGTGTCTATTTAGGTCTGTTGGGCTGTTTGTCTTCCTTTGGTCTAGTTATATGAGTACTTTATATATTTGGGGTTTGCTTTTTATTTGAAACCTAAGAGCAGGAATTGAGGCAGAGGAAGGAAAAGTAGGGTCATTCATGTGGTCAGTTGTCTAGGTTAATCAGGGTTTTCAAAAGGGGAATTTTATAGCATGTTATTCTTGTGTAAATATCACACTAATTCTGTGCCTGTTCCTGTGTGTAATTCCAAATGAACTTTGCTCCCTAGATATATCTATTGTCTAATGTGAAGTTCCTCCCTTTGCTTGTTTTGAAAATGCTTCTAATTTAAAATAAAATTGCATATATTAATTATTCCAAAACAAAATCATTAAATTTAAAATAAAAAGGGAACTTCATGGGTGAAGGCACCATGAGTGCTTATGTAGCTGTGCCATGCATCTGACAATATGATTATTTGTGGTGGATGTATTTGAAACAAAAGCTTAGTCAAACACTCTACTGTACTTTATACCTAGTTTCCCAGGTTTCAATGTTGTATTTAGATGAGCATCCAGAAAAGCTACCATAGTTCCCTGGCAAAAATAGATTATTAAATATCTATCTTTCAGTGGAGTGTACTTGGAAACATACATGAGAGGTTCAGGGACAGGAGGAGCAGTGAGGTGGTGTATATATGACATTCTGAGCTAAAGATGAGGTACAGCTCCTGAGGCTTCAGAAGGGAGGAAGGACATTGCAGGACAATGAGAAGAGCAGATGTTCAGTAATTAGAAATTTGCCCTGCCCTATAGATAGGTCATAAATGTTATCTCTGATGATAACTCTTATCATTGGCAAGACCAAAATTTAAATTCTTTAAGGGAGAGCTAAAAGTTTCTCTTGGACTCCCAGGGTCTCAGGTGCCTTCAGCTCAAAAATAATCCAAGTACATGTCTTGGGGTGACTCATTCTGAACCCTTACAATAGTGACCCAGTTTCATTCTTTTGCCTGTGGTTCTCCAGTTTTCCCAGCACAGTTTATTGGAGATACTGTTCTTTCCTCATTTAGCATTCTTGGTTCCTTTCTCCTAAATTAATGACCTTATGTGTGTGGGTTTATTTCTTGGCTCTCTATTCTTTTCCATTGATCTATGTGTCTGTTTTTATGCCAGTACTATGCTGCTTTCATTACTATGGCTTTATAATATAGTTTGAAACCAGGGAATGCGTTGCCTCCAGCTTTGTTTTGCTTTCTCAGAATTGCTTTGGTTAATCAGGGTCTTATGCAGTTCCACACAAATTTTAGGTTTGTTCTATTTTTGTGAAAAAAAAATGACATTGGAATTTTTATAGAGATTGAATTGAATCTATTTAGCACTTTGTGTATGTTAAAAATCAATATTCAACCAAGTAAATTTAAAGATTTAATTGACTTTATTAAGTGATTCATGAATCAGGCAGCATCCTATCTAGCAACTAAAAGGGAGCTCTGAGGGGATGTACAACATAGAACATTTTTATAAGGAGGATGGAGGGACAAAGAGCTATTAACAACAGGAAAAGAAGGATTATTTGGGAGCCATAACATGTTTTCTTTGGGGGAAGAGGAGGGGAAGGATTTCTATCATATAGATTCCCGCTTCATTCTGTGGGGGATGTGCAGGGTCATATGACAGATTATCTTACCGGTGTTTGACCAGAAAATTCAAGACTGGTTGTCTAAAATTAAGCTTCTGGGAGATGTTGAATCTTCCATTAAGTCTAGCATGAAATTTAGATTTGGCATCATAGGCTTTTAGCTCAAATGATGCCACTTTGGGCCTGTGGTTTTCTCTTTAACAGTAATATGGACATTAACAACATTAATTCTTCCAATCCATAAACTCAAAACATCTTTCCATTTATTTGTGCCTTTATCAATATACTTTAGCAATGTTTTATAGTTTATTTCCAGGTATTTCATTCTTGAACATAATAAATTAATGAACAAAATAGGTCTATAGGCATGGAAGCATGAAACAGACTGACATGTCTCAGAGGGGACAGGAAGGAGATGGGAAGAGATTAACCAAAGAACTTATATGCAATTGGAATTGTGTTCTTAATTTCTCTTCGGAAAGTTTATTATTTAAATTTAACAGATATTTATATATTGATTTTGTATTCTGCATCTTTTCTGAACTTTTTAATTAAATCTAACAGATTTTTAAAAATAATTTATTGGAATATAATAACATAAACTGAAGTTGTTTAACATGCAAAAATTTTTAAAATATTTTTATTGATTTTTTTACAGAGAGGAAGGGAGAGGGATAGAGAGTTAGAAACATCGATGAGAGAGAACTATCGATCAGCTGCCTCCTGCACACCTCCTACTGGGGATGTGCCCCCAACCAAGGCACATGCCCTTGACCGGAATCGAACCTGGGACCCTTCAGTCCACAGGCCAATGCTCTATCCACCGAGCCAAACCAGTTAGGGCAACATGCAAAATTTGCTGAATTAAAGGAGTTATGCAAAAAGTAAGAGTACAAACTGCATAGATTCATTCATATGTAATTCAAGAAAGGGCACATAAGCTTTAATTGCTTTGTTATATAATTATAAAAAAATGTGTGAGGTGGTATCTCATTGTTGTTTTGATTTGCATCTCTCTGGTTGTTAATGACTTTGAGCTTTTATTCATATGTCTCTTGACTTTCTGCATATCCACTTTGGAGCAGTGTCTATTTAGGTCCTTTACCCATTTTTTTAAATTATATTTTATTGATTTTTTTTTTACAGAGAGGAAGGGAGAGGGATAGAGAGTTAGAAACATCAATGAGAGAGAAGCATCGATCAGCTGCCTCTTGCACATCCCCTACTGGGGATGTGCCCGCAACCAAGGTACATGCCCTTGAACGGGATCGAACCTGGGACCCTTCAGTCCACAGGCCGATGCTCTATCCACTGAGCCAAACCGGTCAGGGCCCTTTACCCATTTTTTATTGGATTGGTTGTCTTCCTTTTGTTAAGTTGTATGAGTTCCCTATATATTTTGGAGATTAATCCCTTATCAGATGTATTGTTGGCAAATATGTTCTCCCATGTAGAGGGCTCTCTTGTTATTTTGATGATGGTTTCTTTTGCCATGAAGAAGCTTTTTATTTTCATGTAGTCCCATTTGTTTATTTTCTCCTCACACCTATCAGAATGGCTATCACCAACAGATCAACCAATGACAAGTGTTGGCAAGGTTGTGGAGAAAAGGGAACCCTAGTACACTGTGGGTGGGAATGCAGACTGGTACAGCCACTATGGAAAAGAATATGGAGTTTCTTCAAAAAATTAAAAATGGAACTCTCACCCTAGCCGGTTTGGCTCAGTGGACAGGGCATTGGCCTGCGGACTGAAGGGTCCCTAGTTCGATTTCAGTCAAGGGCATATGCCTGGGTTGTGGGCTCCATCCCCAGCATGGGGCATGCAGGAGATAGCCAATCAATGATTCTCTCTCATCATTGATGTTTCTCTCTCTCTCTTCCTCTCTGAAATCAATAAAAATATATATTTTTAAAAAAAGAAAAAAAAATGGAACTCCCATTCTACCCAGTCATCCCTCTTCTAGGAATATATCCTAAGAAAACTGAAATGCTCATCAGAAAGAATATATGCACCCCTATGTTCATAGTGGTACAATTTACAATAGCTAAGATTTGGATACAGCCTAAGTGCCCATTAGCAGATGAGTGGATAAAAAAAAAAACTATGGTACATTTACACAATGGAATACTACTTAGCAATAAAAAAGAAAGAACCTTTACCATTTGTAACAGCATGGATGGACCTAGAGAGTATTATGCTGAGCAAAATAAGTCAGTCAGAAAAAGATAAATATCACATAATCTCACTCATATGTGGAATCTAATGAACCAAATAAATTGATGATCAAAAATAGACCCAGAGTCATAGAAGCATGAACAGACTGGTGAACCTCAGAGGGAAGGCCGAGAAGGGTGGGTGGGTAGAGATCAATCAATTAATTTTTATGCATATATGCATCACCCATGGACACAGACAATGGAGTGATGAGGGGCTGGAGGCGGGGGAGGACAGGAGCGGGCTGGAAGAGGTTAATGGGGAAAAAAGGAGGACCTAGGTAATACTTTCAACAATAAAGATTTTTTTTAAATGTAATTATCCTGGTCCTCTGTTTCCTTATTTCTGATGGTGGTATGGGATAATAAACCTAATCCAGGTGGATATTGGTAGGAATAAATAAAATGTTTTGAAATATTTGGTGAGTTTAAGAACTCTTTCATAGGTAGGGAGTATATGTACATACACATGTACGTACATTTATACCTGATTTTCTTTCAAATAAACACAAACACACACAGGCACAACACAGACACACTAATATCCTCACCTTTAATGCTGAAAGAAAATTTAAAACAGATTTTGGTGACAATATAAATTTAAAAAATGAAAATTAATATTAATATGAAACTAAAATGATGTAGAAATTTAGATACAAAGATTTAAAGTAGAATAGTTAAGTGGGTTATTTGTCTTCCTTTTGTTGAGCTGTGTGAGTTCTTTATGTATTTTGGAAATTAGCCCCTTATCAGATGAGTCATTGGCTTCCCTTTTCATCCCATAGAGTGGCTTCCCTTTGCTGTGCAAAAGCTTTATAGTGTTGCTGTGCAAAAGCTTTTTAGTGTTTCATAATCCAATTTGTTTATGTTTTCCTTTATTTCTCTTGCCCTAGGAGATGTATCAGTGAAAATTCAGCTACATGAGATGTCTGAGATTTAATATTTGAGAAAGACAAATATTACATGATCTCACTTACAAATGGAATCTAATGAACCTAATAAACTAATGAACAAAATAGGTCTATAGGCATGGAAGCATGAAACAGACTGACATGTCTCAGAAGGGACAGGAAGGCGATGGGAAGAGATTAACCAAAGAACTTATATACATACTAGAGGCCCGGTGCACAAATTTGTGCATGGGTGGGGTCCCTCAGCATGGCCTGCAAGGATTGGGCCGAAACTGGCAGTCCAACCCTGCCTGCCGCTCCTGCCTGCCGCTCTCACTCATCCCAGCCCCACTGCGCCTGCCATGGGCTCATGCCCCGTCAGACCTGATCAAGAGCCCTGTGTCTGGCACCCATCCCAAGTGACCAAAAATTTTGCTTCCTCATTTTTAAGATAATCTCTGGTACTAATGTAGTATTATGTTAACCTATTTATTCAAATTTGCCTTTCCATGTACAGTCCAGTGGGAGATATATATTTGATAATTAATTTTTGCCATAATTACTGTAGGTATTCTGGACCCTGAGCTGAATTACGCAATAAAACCAAGAGAGAAGGTAAAAACGGAGTAGCATGTGTAAAGTGTAAGTGACTGACATTACGCTTTTGATTTATGAGGCATTACTTCAAAGATAACGATGTTGAATAAACATATTGCCAATTGTATGACACAGCTACTTGAAAAGCATCCAGGTTGCCCCTACCCAATGAAGTTCCCCTTTTAAAAAACCCTTAGAAGCCTAAATAACTATGTCATGAGTGTTCCCACTTTGCCTCCCTGCTCTAGTTCCTGCTCTTATGTTTTAAATTCACAAAGAAAGGACTAATCTGCAAAACCCTATCATCCTGCCCTTGGACCCCAATAAAGGCAGAGCCGCAGTCCATTCTCTTTCCTTTCTCCCCAAGACGGTCTTGTGTGGTCCTCTGAGAGTGGTGAGAGTAATGACCTTGTATGTTCATGGTTTCCTGATGGTTGTAGCGATTATTATAAGGACCACAGGGGCCAGTCCAGCCATACCTGTGGTTTGCATAACAAGTAGCAGGGCCAGGCCAGTGCCCAGGCGTTTCTAGCCTATAGCATCATTCCCAATAGGCTTAAAGGAAAGAATGATAAAGACTATTTTATCAGGAAAAGCTGATAAGATACTGAATTACAAACAATGAGGGAAACAAACATGAAAACAGTGGTTTTAGATATTCCTGAAATGAAATTAGATAAATGGTCTCAGTAGCCAAGTGAAGTTTTTTCCACATTAGTAGTACCACTAAGGATTATTCAATCTATAAAATAAGAACAAATTACATACAATGATGTATGTCATTGGAGAACAAATTGTTCTTTTTTAAATTAAATGTATTAGGGTGAAATTGATTAATAAGATCAAATAGGTTGTAAGTGTATATTTCTTAGACACATAATCTGTATATTGCATTGGGTGCCCAACACCCACAGTCAAATCCTTTTCTGTCACCATGTATTTGGTGCCCTTGATCCATTAGTACTCGCCTACGCCCTTCCCTCTGGAAACCACCATATTGTTGTTTGTGTCTAAAGAAATCTCTGTTGCCCATTAAATAAATTGGAATTTCTAAGTATTTCTGAGTAAGGTTGGAAAAACTGTAAAGGTAAGAATAAAGACACAGGGGAAAACTATATAACAGAGCAGAAAGCTTAATAAAGTGGTTACTTAAATTGTATAGAGAAGATGCAACAAACAAATGGAAATTCCAGGACATGAATAAAAAAGCAAGTTCTACAATGACATGATGATTAAAGAATAGAAATGTCTGGCTCCAAGACTTTGATCCCTGCAATCATGGGCACTTCCTCATCCCTAGGACAACTGGACCTTTTATGTCTGTCATCCCAACAAATCTTTTCAGAGCCTCCTTTATGTCTTTGTTCTTCAGACTGTAAATGAAAGGGTTGAGCATGGGTGTGACCACGGCATACATCACTGAGGCTGTTGCACTTGAGTGTGAGCTTTGGGTAGCAGCAGAGCTGAGATACACTCCTAGGATTGTACCATAAAATAAGGAGACAACTGAGAGGTGAGAGGCACACGTAGAAAATGCTTTATACTTCCCCTGAGCTGATGAGATTCCTCGTATGGAGGACACTATCTTAGAGTAAGAGTAAATGATACAAACAAGGGGACCACCACCCAGCAGCACAACTCCAAAATATATCACCATATTATTAAGAAAGGTGTCAGAACAGGCAAGTTGGACAATCTGATTGAGTTCACAGAAAAAGTGAGGAACTTCCAAGCATGTACAGAAGGATAGTCGCAACACCATTAAATTTTGTAACAAGGAATACAGGGCACTCATGATCCAGGACACCAGAACCAGCAGTCCACAGAGCCGGGGGTTGATGATGACTGTGTAGTGCAGGGGGTGACAGATGGCCACAAAACGATCATAAGCCATCACGGTCAAGAGGAAGTTGTCCAACACTGCAAAGAGTATGAAAAAATACATCTGTGTGATGCAGCCTTCATAGGTGATGACTTTGCTTTGTGTCTGGATGTTCACCAGCATCTTTGGGACGGTGGTGGAGGTGAAACAGATGTCTACCAAGGACAGGTTGGAGAGGAAGAAGTACATGGGTGTGTGGAGGTGGGAGTCTGAGCTGACGGCCAGGATGATGAGCAGGTTTCCCAACACAGTGATCAGGTACATGGAGAGGAAAAGCCCAAACATGAGGGGCTGCAGTTCTGGTTCTTCTGAAACTCCCAGGAGAATAAATTCTGAAATTGAGGTATCATTGCCTTGTACCATGTTGTAGAGGTGATGACTAAGAATGAAAAAATTATATGATTAATTTCCATAGAAAACATCCTGAGTAAAGTTGTAATGCTACCATTTAGAGCAAGCATGGCATACTTGACTTAGAGATAACCAAGATGGCAGAGTAGGTAAATGCCGGTACTCACTGCCTCTTACAACTACATCAAAATTATACCTAAAATACAGAACACCCATCATTCAGAACCACCTGAAAGCTGGCTGTATGGAAGTCCTACAACTAGAAAAGTAAAGAAGAAAACACAATGAGACTGGTATGAGAAGTGGAGGGGCAGAATGAATGGCTGGTCCAACACCTACATGTGCCTTTTTTTTTAAATCAGGAGGGATATATATCTTGGCTGCAGAGGCTCCACCATGAGGAGCAAAGGGTCCTAGCCCCACACCAGACCCCCCAGCCCAGGGTTTCACAGCTGGAAAGAGAAGTCCCCATAAGTTCGGACTATAAAAACCAGGGGGGTGGGGGGGTTGTAGCTGAGTGACACAGAGGCTGTTGAAAACCCAAGTGTTCCTCTTAAAGGGCTGGCACAGGAACTTACTGGGACTCAACCCCTCTGAGCTCCAGAGCTGGGGGGCTTTGGGAGACCCAAACATATACGGGGAGGAAATGGATTATCTGGCATTGGGGCAGGAACTCAGGGGTGGCTTTCTTCCAGACTGGGATGCGCATAGGGTCATTGTTTCTGTTCTTGGACCCCTTCCCTCACAGGGATGATTGGCAGCCATTTCTGAGTCTCCATAGGCATGGCCTACCCTGTTTGCTCCACCCTGGTGATTCCCTGAGACCCTGCCCCATCCAATTTGCAGCCCCACCTAAGCTGTTTGCAGCAGCTTTTCCATATGAATGGCCTGTCCTGGCTCAGGCTTCAGACTTCTTGAAATCTCTCAAACAAGCTGCAGCTGGCATCAGCATGCCCCAAACCTATCAATAAAAGGCCTAACACCCATCACTAGTACCAGGCTACCTTGCTTCAGAGCTGGGCCTCACCTTGGCACTTCCAAGCCCAATTCAATTAGTAGCCATCAGCAGACCTCTGCATAGCTCCTGCCAGGTGGCCCCAAGCAATGGCTGACTGCACCTCCTGGGAGGTCACAGAGCCAATGCACCTGGTGGACTGCTTTAGACCATAGCAGGTTACAACTCTACTCACCCACAAGTGACATACTCAAAGGGCAGACCTTGTGAGTACCAAAAGCCCTACTGAAGCAAATCCTGCTCCATAGGGATGTCTCCAGTGCACCTGCTCTCCCATTGTAATTGCAGCTGGTCCTCAGAGCCAATTGGCCTGGAGGTCAGTTCCTCCCAGTGACGCCAACAGCAATCAAGGCTCAAGTACAAGGCTGTGTAAATGGCCCACACAGGGCACAACTAGAGAGCCCAGCTCAGGTGACTGGGAGGCTGAGCCACTGGGCCCTACAGGACACCTAATACACAAGGCCACACTACCAATTTGAGGAGACATAGCAGCTTTACCTAATACACAGAAACGAAAACAGGGAAGCAGCTAAAAATGCAGAAACAAAGAAACATGTCACAAGTGAAAGAAATGGAAGCAAGTAAACTACTGGATACAGAGTGCAGAACAATGGTATAAGGTTACTCAAGGACCTTAATGAGAGCTCCAAGGGTCTTAGTGAGAGCTTTAAGGGACTTAGTGAGCCTTTCCAGGATCTTAGTGAGAATTTCAAAGACATGAAAAAAGAACAATCAGAAATTAAGCATACACTAACTGAAATAAGAATTTACAGGGATTCAGCAATATACTAGTGGATTCAGAGAATCAAAGCAACAATTTGGAATATGAAGAAGCAAAAAACACCCAAAAAAGAATCCAAAAATATGAAGATAATATAAAGAGCCTCTGGGACAACTTCAAGCATACCGACACCCACATTGTGGGGTTACCAGAAGGAAAAGAGAGATAGGAAGATATTGAAAACCTATTTGAAGGAGTAACAACATAAAGCTTCCACTACCTGGTAAAAGAAATAGAATTACAAGTCCACGAAGCACAAAGAGTCCCAAACAAGAGGAACCCAAAGAGGCCCACACCAAGACACATCATAATTCAAATGCCAAAGGCTAAAGGGAAACAGCGAATCTTAAGAGCAGCCAGAGAAAAGCAGTTAGTTTCCTAAAAAATGAGCATCCATACGACTTTCAGCTGATTTCTCAACAGAAACTTTGCAGGCCAGAAGGGAGTGGTAAGAAATATTCAAAGTGATGAATAGCAAGGACCTACAACCAAGATTACTCTACCCAGCGAAGCTATCATTTAGAATTGAAGGTTAGATAAAGAGCTTCACAAACAAGAAAAAGCTAAAGGAGTTTCATCACACCAAACCAGTTTCATCACACCAACATTACCTGAAATGTTGAAGGGTATTCTTTAAGAAGAGGAAGAGGAAGAGAAGATAGAATATGAAGAAGAAGAAGAAGAAGAAGAAGAAGAAGAAGAAGAAGAAGAAGAAGAAGAAGAAGAAGAAGAAGAAGAAGAAATATGAACAATAAAATGGCAATAAATACATATCTGTCAACAATTGAATCTAAAAATCAAAATAAACGAATAAGAAATCTAATGAACAAAATAAACTGGTGAATAAAATGGAATCAGGGGCATGGAACAGACTGAAGAATCTCTGAGGGAAGCGGGGAAGGTAGGTGGGTGGGAAGAGATTAACCAAAGATCTTACCTATGTATACAGACACTAGGTTGGTAAAGGCCTAGGGTGGGACAAGAACTGGGTGGAGGGGGACATGGGAGGAAAGGGAGACATCTGTAATACTCTCTACTGTAAAGATTTACAATTTTTTTTATTAATTTAAGGGAAAGAAGACTCACCACATCAACCAATAACTAAAACTAACTCTCAAGATGATCCAGTAAAATAATGGGCACATCAGAATTGTGATACTTTGCTAGTATTTATTATCAGAAAACTGGGCAGTAAGTGTGGCTATGAGCTCTATGGCTGTTCCATGGAGGAGGGTAGAATATGCGAATAGACAAAATACAACAAATAAATGGACCCAATTCATTGAAAAAAATGGATAAAAGACTTAATTGTATGTCATGAAACCATAAAAATCCTAGAAGATAACAGGCAGTAAAATCTTAGACATTTCTCACATCAATATTATTGCCAACATATTTCCTCAGACAAGGAAAACAAAAGAAAAAAATAAACAAATGGGACTACATCAAACTAAAAAGCTTTTGCACAGAAAAAGAAACCATCAGCAAAATGCAAAGGAAACCCACTGAATGGGAGAACATATCTGCCAATGACACATCTGATAAGGGGTTAATTTCCAAAATATATAAAGAATTCATACAACTCAACATCAGGAAAAGATAAACAACCCGATTTAAAAGGGAAAGAGACCTGACTAGACACTTCTCCAAAGAGGACATACCCCATTACATTTGGCCAATAAACATATGAAATAATGCTCAATATCACTCCCCATTAGAGAGATGCAATGAAAACTACAAAGGGATATGACCGCACACATGCCAAAATGGTTATCATCAATAATTCAACAAACAACAGGTGCTGATGAGGATGTGGAGCAAAGGGAACCTTCATGCACTGTTGGTGGGAATGCAGACGGGGGTGGGGGGTGCAGTCACTGTAGAAAACAGTATGGAGTTTCCTCAAAATATAAAAAAGAGAACTGCCTTTAGACCCTGTGGTTTCAGTTCAAGGATTATATCCTAAGAAACCTGAAACACTAATTCAAACGAATATACGCACCCCTATGTTCATTGCATTGTTATTTACAGTAGCCAAGATCTGGAAACAGCCCAAGTGCCCACCAGTAGGTGAGTGGATAAAAAGAGCTGTGGTATAAAAAATAAAAAATAAAAAAAAATCGCTGTGGTATGTTTATACAATGGATTACTAGTTAGTTGTAAAAAAAAGGGGGGGGGAGTCTTATCATTGTTGACAGCATGATGGACCTGGAGACTTTTATGCTATGCTAAATAAAACAAGGAAAGACAACTACCATATGCTCTCACTTACATGTCAAATCTAATGAACTTAGTTAACTGAAGGACTAAATAACCTCAGAGTCCCGAATATATGGAAATGACTGG
>NW_005872212.1:54477-57392 GCF_000147115.1 Myotis lucifugus
TGCACAGATGCAGTGAATACATAATGTCTTATTGAGTTCTACATTTGAAACCTGTACCCCAATAAACTCAATTAAAAATCTGTTTGTATTTTGACTATTGTAAATAATGCTGCAATGATAATAGGAGTGCACATATCTTTTCAAATTAGCATTTTTGTTTTCTTCAGATAAATACCCAAGACTGGAATTGCTGGGTGTCCATCAATAGATGAATGGATAGTGAGTGTGAGATACGCACACATAAACACACACACACACACACACTAGATTATTACTCAGCAATAAAAAACATTGACATCTTGCCATTTGCAACAATATGGATGGGCCTAGAGGGTATTATGCTAAGTGAAATAAGTCAGGCAGAGTCACAAAAATACTATAGAATTTCAGTTACATGTAGACTAGAAAAAACACACAGAAAAAACATATGAACAGCCAAAGCAAAATGAAATCAAAATCATAGATACACAGAACAAACAGGTGGTTGTCAGATGGGAGGGGAGGAGGGAAAGGTTTGAAAAGGTAAATGGGAATAAGAAGTACAAACCTGCAGTTGTAAAATAAATAAGCCATGGATATATAGGGTATAGAATGGGGAATATGGTCAATAATATCTTAATAACTTTGCATGGTGACAGATGGGTACTAGACTTCTTGTGGTGACCACAGTGTAAGGTATATAAATGTCCAATTACTATGTTGTACACCTTAAGTTAATAAATATTGTATGCTAACTATAGTGTAATAAAGAATAAGAAATAAATAAAATAATAGTTGTAATTGTATAAAAATCTGTTTAATAAACAGAGGGTGAGAGAGAAAGGAATGAAATGAAATGAAGAGTTTAAAATGAACTCAAAAGATCAGGTGAAAGGAAGAAAAATCTTCCTTGGTTCCGGCAGCACTTGAACCCTAAACACATTCCCCGGATGCCCAGCAAAATAATAAGAGAACAAAAAGAAACTTGTCTAAAAGACAAAAGAGGTGCTATCTTTATGGTATCACTTTACATATTGTACACCCAGAGCAAAGGAATAAGCCAACACTTCACAGAAGAAAATATCAAGGGGAACATTTTAAATATCAAGCAGTAGAATACTTGCATTTTCTGTACCTATTTTGTAATTATAAAATCACTTCATTTTTTTATAATATGATAGAGGATGAGATTAGCTCCTTTATTCTTTTTCTGACATGGCACCTTTTCTATTATTTCTTGGGCTTTGGGTTTTGATCTCTTGTGACAAACCCAGTGGGCACCCTCTGGTCCTGGTCCAGGTCTTCGTCCAACATGCAAGACCTCCCAGACCATGCTTTATACATCCTGCCCACACCATGACAATTTTTACACTGAATAGCTTTCTTCATATGATTCTTCCCGAGGACATTATTTTAAGCACACATTTATTTCATTATTCTCTGTCCTCACTGTTATGCTACATGATCCAAAAGAGCAGGATGTCACCTGCTTTGCTCACATTTGGAATTTTCACAGAGGTATGTGCATAGATATGCACTCACATAGAAACAAAATTAAGAATGTGAACAGTGACAACATGGAAAGAATGAAGGGGTAATAAACCAGGTTAAAAATAGTAGTTTCAAAACAACCAAAATAATTGGTTGAAGAATCAAATTGAATGAAGAATCAAATATTAATTGAAACAATCCATAAAATAGCAATAATTTAATGATATCAACATCATGTAATAATTAAATTGTAAAGACATATCTAAAAGAATATAATACATAATGTTCCTAGATTGTTCTGTCACATGGGGGATGCTCAGTTATTATTCATTCAATGATTCTGGAATCAGGTTCCAATGTATATGAACATTTACCATATAGCAAGTTTGTCTTTCTAATGAATATTTGGTATTCCTCTGAGCCTTATTAAATAACTTTTCTCGTGTGAATACCCAGCATTAGAGAAGACACTGCAATGTACGACTCAAGAACTGCTTTTGCAAGGTACCATCTCCCTGCACTGGGCAGGGTCTTTTCAATAAATACAAAACATGCTCAAACACACCCCATCTTAGAAATTTAATATAAACACTCTCACTTCACTGCACTGTGCTCCACACCTAATACTCTATTCCCTGCTCCCCAAAGAGCAAAACTCCTCAGATATGTCTTCCTTTATGCATTTCATTCATTTTACAGTGTATGCCCACACCCATCGCTTAATTGTCAACTATGGTCTGTGTAGTGTAGATCAAACAGACACATCTTTCTTAAGGTACTAAGTAAATTAATTACACATTAGTGTCTATAACCAAGAATATAGACACAATACTTGGTTGTCTCTGGGCTGGGCTGATTAGGGCCATAGTGACTCAGGTAAAAGTTCTCAGGTTCCATCCTCTCTGACCCTCTCCTGATGTACCTGCTGGGCTCTCAGACTCACCTGGATGGATCTCTGAGAGAGAGGTCTCTGTGTGGAACTCCTCCCTGGATGGTTGATGATGGAGACTGAAGCTCTGTCCCCACACAAGACAGCAGGAAGGAGGGAAGCATCAGTCCCTGAACCAGCTCAGGAATCAAAAGCAACAACCGTGTCCTGTTCATCAACATTGTACAAGCTGAGGGACTCCACAGGAGAGATATTTACAGCTCTCTCTATTGTGCTCATCAGGCACATTTCTCTTGGGTTATTCCAGCATCTAAGCATGTGATTTCCCTGTGGGCCTCTGGAATAAACAGAAAGGAAATTTTTCCTAATGATTCTCTGATCCCAAGAGACCAGGTTAGAAGTCAGGTAAGTTTAGTTTTTATTTCTCCTTCTCCCTAATCTTTCTGCTTTCCAGAGGTCTGACCTCCTACCACCTTATCACAACCCTGAGTTAACATTTTCCCCAAAGTCTGAGGCCAAGAAACCCATCACTAGCAGGTCCGTGTGATCCTCAAGC
>NW_005872212.1:57847-95147 GCF_000147115.1 Myotis lucifugus
GCCCCATCTTCATCCAGAAGGTTGTCTGGAAGGTCATTCAGGTGTTTGGTCTAATTTGCATATTAGCTCTTCATTATATAGGATATGTTAATTATGATGTACACTTAGATATTCCTTTTTTTTAATAGCCACATTCTTTTTTTAAATATATTTTTATTGATTTCGGAGAGGAAGAGAGAGAGAGAGAGAGAGAGAGAGAGAGAGAGAGAGAGAGAGAGAGAAACATCAATGATGAAAGAGAATCACTGATCGGTTGCCTCCTGCATGCCCCCTATTGGGGATCAAGCCAGCAACTCGGGCATGTGCCCTTTGACCAGAATCGAATCCGGAGC
Source organism: Myotis lucifugus (assembly GCF_000147115.1). Taxonomy (NCBI): domain Eukaryota; kingdom Metazoa; phylum Chordata; class Mammalia; order Chiroptera; family Vespertilionidae; genus Myotis; species Myotis lucifugus. Next base: position 58,180 of record NW_005872212.1, read on the forward strand.
CTTTCAGTCTACAGGCTGACGCTCTATCCACTGAGCCAAACCAGCTAGGGCTACACTTAGGTATTCTGATGCCACATAACCTAAGCTTGGCATCTTATAAGCATCATCGGATTTAATTTTTTGAAAAGTTCATTCTATAAGATCTACTGTGAACTCTATTCCCCTTTACAGAAATGGGGCTTGAAGGGGTTTAGTGATCTGCTCAAAGTTACAAGCTGAAGAAGGGATGGGTCCTGATTGGAATCTGTCATGTTGCTTTCAGTTTTCAAATTCTGGGCCAATGATTCCCAACCTGAAATGATTTTGCCCCAGGGGATACTTGGCATTTCTGGAGGGAGGTTGCTGAACCTAGTCTAGCCCAGCACTTCCTCAGCTTCAATTTGCATCTGAGTCACCTAGGATTCTAGTTCTTCTGATATAATGAACCATCTCCCAGGAGGTGGTGATACTGCAGCTCCTGATCTGAGGACCACTCTTTGACCACGTGGCTTTGTGTCAGAGTCACTGAACCAAAATTTTATTTGTATGTTATTTGAGTAAGTAGTGTATCCACTTATTCCAGAGGTTGTGATATATTCTGTGTTAGGTTCTTTTATATAAAGGTCATTGAACAAAGTCAAATAATAAGCTCCTGATTGCATTGTTTATAATTAGATAATAAAGCAATTAAAAATTTTGTGTACTTTGTTGGAATTATACATACATGGACCCATGCAGTATGAATTCTTAAATTTTCTATGGCTGTTTTAATTTAGCAAATTTTGTATTTTAAATATGTGCACTTTATTGTATGCCTGTATATTTTAATAAACTACAATTTTTTAAAAATATATATATTTTATTGATTTTTTTTACAGAGAGGAAGGGAGAGAGATAGAGAGTTAGAAACATCGATGAGAGAGAAACATCGATGTAAAAACAGAGAAGCATGTATAGAGTGTAAGTGACTGACATTATGCTTATGATTTATGAGACATCATTTCAAAGATACCCATGTTCAATAAACATATTGCCTGCCAATGGTATGACACGACTACTCAATAAACCGGTTACGGCTAAACTACAATTTTTAAAAACCTTATGTCTCACCCTAACCGGTTTGGCTCAGTGGATAGAGTGTGGGCCTGCGGACTGAAGGGTACCAGGTTCGATTCCGGTCAAGGGCATGTACCTTGGCAGCTGATCAATGTTTCTCACTCACTGGTGCTTCTAACTCTCTATCCCTCTCCCTTCTTCTCTGTAAAAAAATCAATAAAATATATATATATTTTAAAAACCTTATGTGTCAAGGTAGGATCTAGAGCACAGTAGCTGAGTCACATTTTATCTAGGGTTGAAGATACATCTTCAAAGTGATTAGAAAACAGAGAACAGAGTGTCCTCTATGGGTATAAAAATAGTACAATTAAATATAAGCAGTTTATATAAACTCATTTTATTCTAAACTACAAGATTAACATACATATATAAATAAACTGACATAAGTTGATTCAAGATAGGGGTGTGGCACAGCCTCATGCAACATCAAGGATGAGCTATAGAAGTACAGTGTAGAAACACTCAGCTGATGCAGGCTCAGGAGTATCTGAGCAGAGATCAGAACAACTCCCATCATATAAAGTCATTGAATAAGAAAGGCATAATAATAAACCATTTGGTTTAGGATGCTTGTTACATAGCAATAGCTAACTGATACAATAATCCAAGCAAACAGCACTGAGGGCAATTGCAATAATATAGTTCTTTTGATTTGGGACATATGCCTGGTATTTGGAGATAGCATTCATGTTTATATTCTTACTCCAGTTTATTGCAGAAAACTGTACAAACAGGTGACTATAGTGAGGTTTTGTTCCAGGGAAATTGAACAGGCTGAAAGGACATGCATGTCAGTGCAGAAAAATTGGTGACCCTGAATCAAATGCTGAGCAGGAATTCAAGCTCTCTAGTAAGGCATCCTCTTTTTCATGAGTAAAAGAAATTCCTTAGCATGAGGGAGACATACAATAAATTATCAGTTTTTTAAATATATTTTTATTGATTTCAGAGAGGAAGGGAGAGAGAGATAGAAACAGCAATGATGAGAGAGAATCATTGATTGGCTGCCTCCTGCACACTCCACACTAGGGATCAAGCCCGAAACCTGGGCATGTGCCCTGCCTGGGAATCGAACCATCAACCTCCTGGTTCATAGGTCAACATGCAACCACTGAGCCATGCCAGCCAGGCATAGATAATATTGTTCATTCTACATTCCTATTGTAGTTATCACAAAATTTAGAAAAGGAGAAATATTTTGTTAGAGCTATAGAGAACTCACAATTGTAGACAGCACTAGAATTTTCATGGAAAATGATTCATTAAAAGATAAAATACACTAACCAATGCATAAAAATACACCCCAATGCATAAAAGCCAGTCTTTGATACTTCAATGAGTAGATATACAGCATATCTACCTAATTGAGTAGATATATAGCATGAACAAAAAATACCTTGCATAATAATAAAATAAGTGACTAATAATTTTGCTTTCTCATTTTTAAGATAATCTCTAACACTAAGATAGTATGCGAATTTGCCTTTCCATATACATTTCTGTGGGAGATATAAATTTGATAATCGATTTTTGCCATAACTACTGTAGGCATTCTGGACCCTGAGCTGAATTAGGCAATAAAACCAAGAAAGAAGGTAAAAACAGAGTAGCATGTATAGAGTGTAAGTGACTGACATTATGCTTATGATTTATGAGACATCATTTCAAAAATACCCATGTTCAATAAACATATTGCCTGCCGATTGTATGACCCGGCTACTCGATAAGCACCCAGGTTGCCCTCAACCATGAAGTTCCCCTTTTAGAAAACGCTGAGTAGCCCAGGTAACTACCTCATTAGTGATCCTCTTTACTTCCCCTGCTCTCATTCCTGCTCTTGCAACTTCTCTATACAATTTATAACCACGTTATTAAGCTTTCTGCTCTGTTATATAAACAGTTTTCCCTGCTCTTAGGTTTTAAATTCACGAAGAAAGGACTAATCTGCCAAACCCTATCTATCCTATCCTTGTGCCCCAATATAGGCAGAGCTCCAAGCAATTTTCTCTCTCTTTCTCCACATGACTGCCTTCTGTGGTCCCCTGAGAGTGGTGAGAGGAATGAATCTTGCGTGTTCATAGTTTCCTGATGGTTGTAGCAATTATTATAAGGACCACAAGGGCCATTCCAGCCATAACTATGGTCTGTATAACAAGTAGCAGGGCCAGACCAACGCCCCAGGCATTCGTAGCCTACAGCATCACTACCAACAAGGCTGGGACTTAAAGGAAACAATGACAAAGTCTATAGCATCAGGAAAAGCTGTTAAGATGCCGAATTATTAAAAAATGAGGGAAACAAACATGAAAACAGTGAATTTAGATTTTTCTGGAATGAAATTAGATAAATGGTCTCAGTAGCCAAGTGAAGTTTTTTCCACATTAGTAGTACCACTTAGGATTATTCAATCTATAAAATAAGAACAAATTACATACAATGATGTATGTCATTGGAGAACAAATTATTCTTTTTTAAATTAAATTTATTAGGGTGAAGTTTGTTAATAATGCCGAAACCGGTTTGGCTCAGTGGATAGAGTGTCGGCCTGCGGACTGAAAGGTCCCAGGTTCGATTCCGGTCAAGGGCATGTACTTTGGTTGCGGGCACATCCCCAGTGGGAGATGTGCAGGAGGCAGCTGATCGATGTTTCTCTCTCATCAATGTTTCTAACTCTCTAGCTCTCTCCCTTCCTCTCTGTAAAAAATCAATAAAAAATATTTTTAAAAAAGATCCAATAGGTTATAAGTGTATATTTCTTTGATACATAATCTGTATATTGTATTGGGTTCCCAACAACCACAGTCAAATCATCTTCTGTCCCCATGTATTTGGGCCCCTTGATCCTTTAGTACTCGCCTACCCCCTTCCCTTTGGAAACAACCATGCTGTTGTTTGTGTCTAAAGAAATCCCTGTTGCCCACTAAATAAGCTGGAATTTCAAGTATTTCTGAGTAAGGTTGGAAAAACTGTAAAGGTAAGAATAAAGACACAGGGAAAAACTGTTTATATAACAGAGCAGAAAGCTTAATAAAGTAGTTACTTAAATTGTATAGAGAAGTTGCAACAAACAAATGGAAATTCCAGGAAATAAATAAAAAAGCAAGTTCTACAACGACATGCTAACTAAAGAATAACAAGTTAAGGCTCCAAGACTTTGATCCCTGCAATCATGGATACTTCCTCATCCCTAGGACAACTGGACCTTTTATGCCTGTCATCCCAACAAATTGTTTCAGGGCCCCTTTTATGTCTTTGTTCCTAAGACTGTAGATGAAGGGGTTCAGCATGGGTGTGACCACAGTGTACATCACTGAGGCTGCTGCACTTGAGTGTGAGCTTTGGGCAGCAGCAGAGCTGAGATACACTCCTAGGCTTGTTCCATAAAATAAGGAGACAACTGAGAGGTGAGACGCACAGGTAAAAAATGCCTTATACTTCCCCTCAGCTGTTGGGATTCCTCGCATAGAGGTTACTATCTTAGAGTAAGAGTAAATGATACAAACCAAGGGACCACCACCCATCAGCCCAATCCCAAAACACACCACCATCTTATTAAGAAAGGTGTCAGAACAGGCAAGTTGGACCATCTGATTGAGTTCACAGAAAAAGTGAGGAACTTCCAAGCATGTACAAAAGGATAGTCGCAACACCATTAAACTTTGTAACATGCAATACAGGGCACTCATCATCCAGGACACCAGAACCAGCAGTCCACAGAGCCGGGGGTTCATGATGACTGTGTAGTGCAGGGGGTGGCAGATGGCCACATACCTGTCATAGCCATCACAGTCAGGATAAAGTCGTCCGTCACTGCAAAGAGTATGAAAAAATACATCTGGGTGATGCAGCCTGCATAGGTTATGACTCTGCTCTGTGTCTGGATGTTCCACAGCATCTTTGGGACGGTGGTGGAGGTGACACAGATGTCTACCAAGGACAGGTTGGAGAGGAAGAAGTACATGGGCGTGTGGAGGTGGGAGTCAGAGCTGACGGCCAGGATGATGAGCAGATTTCCCAACACAGTGATCAGGTACATGGAGAGGAAAAGCCCAAATATGAGGGGCTGCAGTTCTGGTTCATCTGATAATCCCAGGAGAATAAATTCTGAAACTGAGGTATCATTGCCTTGTACCATGTGGTGGAGGTGATGACTAAGAACTAAAAAGAAATGATATGATTAATTTTCACACAAAACAGCCTTAGTAAAAGTTGAAATGCTACCATTTATACTTTGTCATCAATAATCAATATAGTCCTAGCCAGTTTGGCTCAGTGGTGATCTCTCAGTGGATAGAGCCTGTGGACCAAAGGGTTCTGGGATCCATTCCTGTCAAGGGCATGTACCTTGGTTTCAGGCTTCTCCCTAGCCCGGGCCCTGGTTGGGGCATAGGCAGGAGGCAACTATTTAATGCATTTCTCACATAGATGTTTCTCTCTGTCTTCCGCTCTCTCTTTCGCTCTCCCTAAAAACAATGGAAAAATATTCTTGGGTGAGGATTAACAAACAAAAGAAAAAGCAAAAATTTAATCAATATGCTTTTTTTTAATATTGGTCATCATAATGGATCTATCCTGACATCTCCGATTAGGAGGTTTTGTCCCACTTAGACCTTTTCCCCAGGAGAAAAATTAGGTGTAAAAAAGAGTGAGTGAGGGTGCTATTTTTTTTTTTACTGGGAGTTCAGGAAGACCAGCAAACAAGGTGACTTTTGAACAAAGACCTCAAGGAAGACAGAGAGAAAGACACAAAGATATCTGGGGAAGTGTGGAAGTGTGTGCCCAAGCAAAGACCCTGAGAATGGCATAGTCTCAGATATTTAAGGCTCCAAAAGGAGCCAGTGCCCAGAGGGGAGTGAGCAAGAGGGATGAGAGAAGAGGTCAGAGAAAGTTGAGGAATGAGGTGGCCTCTTTGCTGTTGCTCAAACTTTAAGACACAAGGAAGCCCTCCATTACTTGTTGTTCCCTTCAATGTATCTATTTTGTTTCCAAAAACATCCTTTCAGTTGAAAGGACCCTTCAATTTCATTTGTTTCCTCACATTCTGGCACCTTTATTTCAAGGGTCACATTTAGAGTGTATGGGCTCAGGTACTGCTACCCTTCAACTGTTCAGGCCCCCCAAAATACAGAAGCACAAAACAACCAATACACACACACACAACAGACCCTCACAGTGTACTCTGACCTGCTAGGGACTTATTACTACAAGGCTCTACTTACTCCAGCCACAAAAATTAGGAAAGAACTGATCCAAGGAAGATGTCAACATCAGATTATCTTTACCCTGAAGAATGTGAAAATAGTATCAAATTCAGTTGGTAAGTCTCCCATGAACATGTAGACTAGAGTTCTGTACTCAGATGACCATTTGGAGTCCTTTATATAACAAAACATAAAATGCACTTCAAAATAGAGAGAAGAAAGATGTAGACATGTATGAGAAAAAAATATATATCTAAATGCTCAGGTGGTTCTTGAGAGTTTGTGATGAGGAGTAAGCTTCCTTGGTTCTGGCAGCATTCAAACTCCAGTTATTATGTCCCCATTATGTCCAGAATAATTAATAAAGCAGCAAAAACAATGAATTCTCATGAGAAAGGAATGATGTCTTACAATGTGAAGATGCCTTACTGATTTAACATCCCACTAGAAAAGTGAGCAAAGGGAATAAATGCACGATTTACAACAGAAATGTACAACATATAAAATAGCAGTAGATATTTAATGATGAAATGATTAAAGGCATTCTAAATGATATCAAATGCAAAACTGTTGGAATCAGAAAACTGGTTTTAAATCTCAGATCTACCATATATTAGTTGTTTGTCCATGGAGAGCCAACTAAACCATTCTAGATTTTAACATACTCACTTAAATAATGAAATAGCCTTTGTCTGGAAGTTTGACAAATTTAGTTAATATATAATTAAAAGCTTAGCATAGTTCCTTCCTGTTAATAAATGAGTGGTTATTACTGGTCATGAGCTGAGGCCTAATTTTTTCTTCAGCCCCTCCAATGTCTCTGTTGCTTCTCCACCTCTAGGTAATAAAATAATTATAAAGTTCATTAGCATACTCTTTTTGCATATTAAATACAATTCTCATGTGAGTACCCAACACGAGAGAAAGTATTGTGACTTATATGTCTCAACGTTTGTCTCAAGAAGTGTTGCAAAGTAATATTTACTTCCCGTGGTCTGGGTATTTCTAATAAAAGCAGGGCATGCTAAAATGCATTCCAATTTAAACAATGAAAAAAAATGCCCTCAATTCACCGGACAGGCCTTCAAACTTAATTCTCTTTTTACAGCTCCTCTTAATTGCAACACTCAGATATCTTCCAATTTTACAGGAATCACTTTGAACCCCACGTTCCCTATTAGTTCTCATCCAATTGAATTGTAACAATGATCCTTGTATTTCTGAATCCAAAAGACGCTTCTTTTTTAACATATTAAAATAAATGCATTATAAATCAAAGAGCCTACCTACCAAACAAACATGACAATTTTTTGGCTTGATTCTAGATTGGTTTGCCTCTCTGGTGACCTCAGGTAAAAGTTCCCCATGTCCAATATCACTGAACATCGTGTGAAGTACCTAATGGGCCTTCTGACTCACCTGGGTGGGGTTTCTAAGAAAGAGGTTTCTGTGTGCAAATCTGAATTCTGGATGGTTGATGGTGGAGACTGAAGCTCTGTTCCAAGACAAAACAACAGGAAAGAGGGAAGCATCAGTTCCTGAGCCAGACATAGGAATCCAAAAGCAACACCCATGTCCTGTCCAGCTCAAGAACAGCCACCCTGAGGGACTACAGTAGAGGAGATATATACAGCTCCCCGTGTCTGCTCATTAGGCACTGTTTCCATTGTTACTCCCTCCTCTGAGCACATTACTTCCCTGAGAGACACAGAGGAAATTACTCCTGCTATTTCTCCTCCCAAGAGGCCAAATTAGAAGTCAAGTGAATTCAGTTTTTATTACTCCTTCTCTGTAAACTCACCAGCTTTCCAGAGTTTTTTGTTTGTTTTCTTTTTTCTTTTATTGCTCCGTGCTGAGTAGAAAGAAGGTTAATATTGTAACTGCATTCTCCACTTTTTAAAATTACTCTGGGGTTTCCAAAATTTAATATTTAAAATTTTAAAAGTTTTTTAGAAAATCAAAATTAATTTTTAATGTATATAGCTTAACAAGACAGGGATGCCCACTCTCACCACTCCTGTTCAACATAGTACTGGAAGTACTAGCCATGGCAATCAGACAAGAAGAAGAAATAAAAGGCATCCAAATTGGAAAAGAAGAAGTAAAACTGTCTTTATTCTAAGATGACATGATACTGTACATAGAAAACCCTAAAGAGTCCATCAAAAAATTATTAGACTTAATAAATGAATTTGGCAATGTAGCAGGATACAAAATTAATGCCAAGAAATCTATGGCATTTCTATACACCAATAATGAACTTACAGAAAGAGAGACTAAAAAAGCAATCCCATTTACCATCACACCAAAAAAATTAAGATACCTAGGAATAAACTTAACTAAGGAGGTAAAAGACCTATACGCAGAAAACTACAGGACACTGAAGAAGGAGATAGAGGAAGACATAAACAGATGGAAGAACATACTGTGTTCATGGATTGGTAGAATCAACATCATCAAGATGTCCATACTACCCAAAGCAATCTATAGATTCAATGCACTCCCCATTAAAATACCAACGGCATATTTCACAGACCTAGAAAAAACTTTCCAAAAATCCATCTGGAATAAAAAAAAAGACCCTGAATAGCTGCAGCAATCCTGAGAAAGAAGAACAAAGTATTGGTATTGGGATCTCAATACCAGATATCAAGCTGTATTACAAAGCCACTGTTCTCAAAACAGCCTGGTACTGGCACAAGAACAGACATATAGATCAAGGGAATAGAATAGAGAACCCAGAAATTGACCCAAACCACTATCCTCAATTAATATTCGACAAAGGAGGCATGAACATACAATGGAGTCAAGACAGCCTCTTCAATAAATGATGTTGGGAAAATTGAACAGATACATGCAAAAAAATGAAACTAGACCACCAATTTACACAGCCATACACAAAAATAAACTACAAATGGATAAAGGACTTAAACAAAGACAGGAAACGACAAAAATACTAGAGGAATCCACAGGCAGCAAAATATCAGACATATGCCGAAGCAATTTCTTCACTGATACTGCTCCTAGGGCAATGGAAACTAAAGAGAAAATAAACAAATGGGACTACATCAAAATAAAAAGCTTTTGCACAGCCCTAACCGGTTTGGCTCAGTGGATAGAGCATCGGCCTGCGGACTGAAGGGTCCCAGGTTCGATTCCGGTTAAGGGCATGTACCTTGGTTGCGGGCACATCCCCAGTGGGAGGTGTGCAGGAGGCAGCTGGTCGATGTTTCTCTCTCATCGATGTTTCTAACTCTCTATCCCTCTCCCTTCCTCTCTGTACAAAATCAATAAAATATATTTTTAAGAAAAAAAAAAAAGCTTTTGCACAGCAAAGGAAACCATCAACAAAACAACAAGAAAGCCCACTGCATGGAAGAACATATTTGCCAATGGTATCACCGATAAGGGTTTAATCTCCAACATTTACAGGGAACTCATACAACTTAACAAAAGGAAGATAAACAACCCAATCAAAAAATGGGCAATGGACCTAAATAGATACTTTTCAAAAGAAGACAGAAGAAAGGCCAAAATACATATGAAAACATGTTCAAAGTCACTAATCATCGGAGAGATGCAAATCAAAACGACAATAGGGCACCATCTCACCCCTGTCAGAATGCCTATCATCAACAAATCAACAAACGACAAGTGCTGGAGAGGATGTGGAGAAAAAGGAACCCTTCTGCACTGCTGGTGGGAATGCAGACTGGTGCAGCCACTGTGGAGAACAGTATAGAGTTTCCTCAAAAGACTAAAAATGAAACTCCCATTTGACCCAGTGATCCCACTTCTAGGAATATATCCCAAGAAACTAGAAACACAAATTAGAAAGGATATATGCACCCCTTTGTCCATAGCAGCACAATTCACCATAACTAGGATTTGGAAACAGCCTAAGTGTCCATCAGTAGATTAGTGGATTAAAAAACTGTGGTACATCTACACAATGTAATACCATGCTAGAGTAAAAAAGAAGGAATTTTTACCATTTGCAACAGCATGGATGGAACTGGAGAGCATTATGCTAAGTGAAATAAGCCAGTCAGAGAAAGATAAATACCACATGATCTCACTCATTTATGGAATATAATGAACAACATAAACTGATGAACAAAAACAGATCCAGGGACAGAGAAGCATTGATCAGATCGTCAAACCTCAGAGGGAAGGTAAGGGAGAGCGGGGGTAAGGGGGAGAGATCAACCAAAGGACTTATATGCAATCATATAGGGCTAACCAATGGACACAGACAACAGGGGGGGTGAAGGCATGAATTGGGGGTGTAGGGGGTAACGTGGGGATAAGGACACATATGTAATAACTTAATCAATAAAAAATTAAAAATTAAAAATAAAAATGTAAAAATAAAATAAAATTACTCTGGGGTCTCCAAAATTTCATAATTACAATTTTAAAAGTTTTTTTTAGAAAATCAGAATTAATTTTTAATGTACATAGCTTATAATGTATATATCGTACAATGTTTTCCCCCAGCATTATTGATTCATGAGGAAATTACTTTTTTTTTGTATTGATTAACTATAGGCCTGGTACACAAAATTCATGCACGAGGGGTGTCCCTCAGCCCAGCCTTCACCATCTCCAATCTATGAACCCTTGGGGGATGTCAAACTGGCAGTCTGACATCCCTCTCACAATCCGGGACTGCTGGCTCCTAATCGCTCGCCTGCCTGCCTGCCTGATTGCCCCTACCGCTTCTGCCTGTCAGCCTGATCACCCCCTACCACTCCCCTGCCAGCCTGATTGACGCCTAACTGCTCCCCTGATGACCAGATTGCCCATAACTCCCCTCCCCTGTCAGCCCAATCACTCCCAACTGCCCTCCCCCTGCCGGCCTGATCATACCCAACTGCCCTCCCCTGCTGGCCTGATCATACCCAACTGCCCTCCCCTGCCAGCCTGATCTCATCCCCAACTGCCCTCCCCTGCTGGCCTTGTCACCCCCAACTGCCCTCCCCTGCTGACCATCTTGTGGTGACCATCTTGTGGTGGCCATCTTCTGACGGCCATCTTGTGACAACCTGAGGGCGGCCATCTTGTGGCTGCCATCTTGTGATGACATGAGGGTGGTCATCTTGTGGCAGTCATCTTGTGACGATGTCATGTTGACGCTACCTAGGCTTTTATTATACAGAATATCCTTGCATCTTATCTCAATCTTGGGTTAATGTTTTCTCTACATCTAAGATTGAATAGCCTATCCAGACTAGGTCTCATGGACCTCCAAAGTATTGACTTGTGGCTGGGAGCAACTGAGATCTCTAGGAAATTGTTATTACCCTGTTCAACAAGGGATAGAGGAGTGTTCCTTTGTTATAAAGCCAGGGGACATTAACCTTTGGCTTTGGAGTTTTGTTTATGCAACACAAGGTAAGAACTGTCATTTAGCACTTCACTTACAAAATGCTGGTTGATAATATGATATACTTAGAATTTTTTATGCACTATGAACCAAGCGTAGAGTCTTATATGGGTTATCTCATTTAATTTCTACAAAACTCCATTTGTTAAAACCCATACTACAAACCTCATTCTACATTTGAGAAATGTGGCTCAGAAAGGTGAAGTGATCTGGGCACAGTCATGACTCTATTGAAGCACTTTCTATACTAAGTTTTTAATTTTTTATCAGAAATGGGTGTTGTATCTTGTCAAATGCTTTTTTGCATCTATTGATGTGATCATATGATTTCTCTCCTTTTATTTTGTTAATGTTATTGAACCATCCTTGCATCCCTGGAATGAACCTCACTTGATCATGATGTATGATCCATTAATGTTTTGTTGTATTTTGTTAACAATTTTTGCATTTATATTCATGAGAAATTATATATATATAAAATTGTTGGTTTTGGTATCACAGAAATGTCCTAATAAAAATAAAAAGCACTCCTTTTTCAAATATTTGGAAAAAGTTGTGAATGATGGTATTAAATACTCTGAATATTTTGGTAGAATTCACCAATGAAGCCATCTGGTTGTGGACTTTTGTTTGGGGAAGTTTGGGGATTACTGTTTGAATTTCCTTAGTAGTGATCAGTCTATTTAGTCACTTCTTCATAATTCAAAATAGGAAGGTTGTATTCTAAGAATTTGTCCATTTCTTCTAGGTTATAGAATTTGGTGACATGCACCTCATAATTGTATTCTTGTACAGTCCTTTGTATTTATGTGGTGTTCATTGTAACTTCTCTTTCATTGTTGATTTTATTTATTTGAGTTTTCTCCTAGGTGTGTTTAGCCAGATGTTTTTCAAAATTTTGTTCAACTTTTCAAAGAACCAGGTTTTTGTTTCATTAATTTTTATATAGTCTTTTTTTCTCTATTTTATTCATTTATGCTCATATTTTTATTTTTCCCTTCCTTTTATGGACTTTGGATTTCCTTTGTTCTTCTTTTTCTGGTTTGTAAAGATGTAACAGATTATTTAGATAGAATTTTTCTTGCTGTTTTTTTTTTTTAAAGATAGGCCTGTAAAGTTATAAACTCTCTTTTTGCTATATCTCAAAAATTTTGGTATCTCATGTTTTCATTTTAGTTTGTCTCTATTTACTTTTTGATCTCTTATTTCCTCTTTGAATTAGTAGTTGTTTAACAGCATGTTGTTTAATCTCCACTTATATGTGGTTTTTCCAGCTTTCTTCTTGTAATTAATTTCTAGTTTCATACCTTTATGGTTAGAAAATATGCTTGGCATGATTTCAATCTTTTAAAATTTATTGAGGCTAATTTTGTGTTCCAACATATGGTCTATTCTTGAAAATGTTCTGTGTGCAAGTGAGAGGAATGTGTATTCCATCATTTTTGGTTGGAAAGTTCTATAAATATCAATTAAATGCATTGCTCTAATGTGACATTTAAGGCCCATATTTCCTTATTGACATCCTGTATAAATGATCTATCCATTTCTGTGAGTAGGGTATTCAAGTCCCCTACTATAATTGTATTTTTGTCAGTTTCTCCCTCCAGGTCTATTAGTAATTGCTTTATATAATTTGGTGCTCTCAGGTTGGGTGCATATATCTATATATATAAAAGCCTAAGCAATGGTTATGATCAGCTGCTATGATGCCACTGACCACCAGGGGGCAGATGCTCAACACAGGACCTGGCCCCTGGCGGTCAGTGTGCTCCCACAGCCAACCTCCCGCAGCCAGCCAACCTCCCGTGGTCCCTATCCCCGGCCTGCCAGCCCCAATTGGCCCCAATCGGGACTGGGTCAGATGCCCCGATCAGCCCTGATCGCCTGCCAGACCAAGGGACCCCACCCATGCACAAATTCGTGCACTGGGCCTCTAGTATATTGATAAGTGTTATAGTCTTCTTGATGACTACTCATTATAAAATGTCCATCTTTGTTTCTTTTTTTAAAATTTTGTTTTATTGCTTAAAATATTACAAAGAGTAGTACATATGTCTCCTTTTTTTTCCCCCTTGACCTTCCCCCAGCTTCCCCTATTTGTTTCTTATTATCTTTTTTATTTTGATATCTCTTTTATCTGATATAAGTACTGCTACACCCACTTTTATCTGGATGCCATTACTTGGAGTATTATGTTCCAACTCTTCTCTTTGTGCCAATGTTTGTCTTTGCAGCTGACATGAGTCTCCTGAAAGCAACATATAATAGGGTCTTGTTTTTCTGTCCGTGCATTTTGATTGGTGAGTTCAGTCCATTTACATTTAGTGTGATTATTGATATGTGAGTACTTACTACACCCATTTAATCTTTTGTTTTCTGGTTGCTCTTTATCTACATTGTTTCTTTTCCCTTCTGATTCTGTCTGCTACTTTATTTGGATGGTTATATATGATTTCTTTTTCTATTTCCTTTTGTATGTGTGTGTCATTTCCCAGTTCCAGATTTTTGTTTCTTTGGTACTATAGATTTGTATAAAATGTCTCATTTATACAATACTTTTTTCTTCTGGTTGCCTTTTATCTTTATCTACCTTTTTATCATTTTGTTGTCACAGATTATCTCTTTTTATGTTGTGCATTCATTTGCAAATTGCAGCCATTATTTTTATAACCATTTTTCCCTTTAATCTTTATGTTATAATAGTTTAATATCCCATTCTGAAGTAAAGTTTCAATTTTCTTCTTCTGTCTTACTCAAAGGTTTGTCTAAGTTTGTCTTTTTCAGTAGAAGAGCTCCTTCAACATTTTTAGTAATGCAGGTCTTGTGGTGGTAAATTCTCAGCTTTGATTTCTGGAATAGCCTTTATTTCTCCTTCATACTTAAAGTTCAAATTTGTTGGATAGAATACCCTTGGCTATGGTTCCTTTCAATATTTTGAATATATTCTTGCCAGGGTTCTTGTCCCAGCATCAAGAAGGGTTCAGGCCCTGGCTTGTTTGGCTCAGTGGATAGAGCTTCGGCCTATGGACCAAAGGGTCCCAGGTTCGATTCTGGTCAAGGGCACATGCCCAGGGTTATGGGCTCGAGGAGGCATCCAATCAATGATTCTCTTTCATCATTGATATTTCTATCTCTTTCCCTCTCTCTTCCTCTCTAAAATCAATAAAAATATTTAAAAAAAGAAGGGTGCAGGAATCTGGAGAAGGCTGTGTGTAGAGTAAATAGGAATCCGGAGACTAATAAAGAGTCCAGAGACAAAATATAATTTTGTAAGGCATTGGGGGTCAGTAGCTAAAGGAGCTAAGATCAAGATCCTAAGTCTAAGGTCTTAGGTTCTAAACGTCCCCAGGACCCCATGCTTTTTATTAACACAACTTGTCCTGAGGCGAGGCAGAGATATACACATCAAAGGGTCAGGGTTTGGTACAGAGTCCATTGTCAGAATGGGGGAATTAGCCTATGGCTGTTCAGGTGTTTGGCCAGTAGGAGGAAATAACATGTAGATTAAGATGCCCTTTAACTGTCTGGCAGCCAAGAAATCAATTTAATGTATCCTATTCAGGTTTGGGGAAATGCCTTCAGCCATTCCCAGATGCAGCCCTGCTGTCAAGCTGGAATTGGTCTCCGGCATATTCTCCCACTCTCTCCAGGCTTATAATGCATAAACTGAAAAATCTAATAATAATCTAATGGTGTTTCCTTTGTTCTTTGAAGTCTTTTTTCCCTGGTTGTCTTGAGAATCTTTCTTTGTCATTAATTTTTGGAAGTTTGAATAAAATGTGTCTACGAGAAGGTCTTTTTCTATTGATACAATTAGGTATTCTGTTAGCTTCCTTTATTCTAAAGTCCAGTTCATTCTATTTGCTTGGGAAGTACTCATCAATTATATCAGTGAGTAGTCTCCCTGTTTCATTTTCCTGCTCTTTTCCTTCTGATATAACCATTATATTTATGCTACTCCTTCTAATGAAGACAGATAATTCTCAGAGTGTTTTTCCATTTATTTTGTTTTATTAAATATAGCTGATATAAAATATTATGTTAGCTATAATAGTTTCAGGTGTACAGTATAGGGACTCTACATTTTTATAGTTCTCGCTCTTCTTCCTTCTTTTTTTCATTTTAAAATGTTTATTATATACATATGTATATATATATTTGCTTGTATTAATTTCAAGAAAAAATGATTTTAAATATAATAATGTTATATGCTATAAACATTAATATTTCAAGAAAAAAAGGATCCTATCTAATAAAAGAGTAATATAAAAATTAACCATCACTCTGCTACAAAGATGGCGGCACCCATAGTGGCCGGGGCGGAATGCTGGTGACATCGCCCCAGCAACGCGAGCCCAGTGTCTGCATCCCAGCCGTGTGGAGGGAGGGGAGGGGCCTGGAGCCAGAGGCTGGGGTGAAGAGCGCTGGTGTCATTGAAGGCTGGGCTGAGGGACCCCCCAAACCATGCACAAATTTCGTGCACCCAGCAACTAGTTTTAAGTATAATAATATTATCAAAACTGTACTAACATACTATGATATCACAATAGTTGTAGAAAATATTAAAACTCTGAAAATAAAAGGATTACTTCTATTATATTTTTAAATCCTTTTTTCCTCTGGCTCTATTTTTGCTCATCAGATTATGTTGTTCATTATATTCCACAAATGAGTGAGATCATGTGATATTTATCTTTCTCTGACTGGCTTATTTCAATTAGCATGATGCTCTCCAGGTCCATCCATGCTGTTGCAAATGGTAAGAGTTCCTTCTTTTTTACAGCAGTGTAGTATTCCATTGTGTAGATGTACCACAGTTTTCCAATCCACTCATCTACTGATGGGCACTTAGGCTATTTCCAAATCTTAGCTATTATAAATTGTGCTGCTATGAACATAGGGGTGCATATATCCTTTCTGATTGGTATTTCTGTTTTCTTGGGATATATTTCTAGAAGTGGGATCACTGGGTCAAATGGAAGTTCCATTTTGAATTTTTTGAGGAAATGCCATACTGTTTTCCAAAGTGGTTGCACCATTCTGCATTCCCACCAGCAGTGCACGAGTGTTCCTTTTTTTCCGCATCCTCGCCAGCACTTGTCCTTTGTTGATTTGTTGATGATAGCCATCCTGACAGGTGTAAGATAGTACCTCATTGTCGTTTTGATTTGCATCTCTTGGATGATTAGTGACTTTCAGCATGTTTTCATATATTTCTCGGCCTTCTTTATGTCCTCTTTTATAAAGTGTCTATTTAGTTCTTTTGCCTGTTTTTTTTTTTATTGGATTGTTTATCTTCCCTTTGTTAAGTTGTATGAGTTCCCTGTAAATTTTGGAGATTAAACCCTTATCAGTGATAACATTTGCAAATATGTTCTCCCTTGCAGTGGGCTTTCTTGTTGTTTCATTGATGGCTTCTTTTGCTGTGCAAAAGCTTTTTATTTTGATGTAGTCCCATTTGTTTATTTTCTCTTTAGTTTCCATTGCCCTAGGACAGGGGTGGGCAACCACTGGCACGGGTGCCAAACATGGCATGCCAGTAACTTTTGCTGGCACACGAAACCCTCTCTTATAATCTTCCATTTACAATTTTTTTCTTAATATCAACTTTTTTATTTTTCATATAAATTCAGTGTGGGTGCATCTTAGGTAAATAAATAATTTTACATAACAAGTTATCTTAAAGACCATAGACATTGATTGACGAGAGAGGGGAAGAGCAATATCTATGCCTCTGCCTTAACTCTCCCTGCCTTCCGAGATCCGACCAGTGTTTTGGTTTCATCCACATATGCTTGTGAATCTTTGTTCTCAGTGATGAATTTTGTTAAGTCTTGTAATAGGAGTAGCCTGACAGATGAAAGTAGTAGCTTGTGCATATCTCCGAAGGTCACGAAATATAAACCTGATGTAAAATCTCTGTCATCAGTGATGCAGCAGCAAAAGTCCCACTGATAATATCAAACAGAGTCATAAAGTTTTCTGTTGGACTATCAGTATACATGTATACATTAAAAAATAAATGTATTTTTCATCATCATATGCTGTGTTTTTGTCGCTCGAATGAATTTTATTATTTCTTCAAGGTTCTTCACATACGTACACCTTAAGAGATATCAAGTAGGCATGACATGTTCTCAAAAAATTAGGGTTGGCATGCAGAAGAATTTTGAGTCAGAGATTTTGCTGGTTTTGGCACGCACTCACAAAAAGGTTGCCCACCACTGACCTAGGAGCTGTATCAGTGAAGAAATTGCTTCGGCATATGTCTGAGATTTTGCTGCCTATGGATTCTTCTAAGATTTTTATGGTTTCCTGTCTTACGTTTAAGTCCTTTACCCATTTTGACTTTATTTTTGTGTATGGCCCTTCTTTCTTCTGAGTCATTTCTAGGTTTCTATCTTTGAGCTCACTAATTTTCTCTTCCATCTGGCCTGCACTATTTCCAGTGCTCTCTAATTCATTCCTCATCTAACTTATTGAGTGCTTCAGCTCCACAATTTCTGTCTGGTCCACTTTTATATTTATAATATCTTTAGTAAAATATTCCTTCTGGCCATTAATTTTCTTTCTGAGCTCATTGAACTACCTTTCTGAATTCCTTTGTATCTTATTGAGCTTCTTCATAGCTGCAATTTTAAATTCTCTGTCATTGAAGTCACAGGCTTCCATAACTTTGAGTTTGGTTTCTAGAAACTATTTTATTTCTGTGCTTCTATGTTTCCTTGGTTGTTCATGGTATATGCTAGATTGTTTCTCTGCCTACAAGTTTGAGGTAGAGAGCTCTTTTATTGTGTTTTGCTCTCAACAATCCAACAGGTTGACTGGTGGGGAATTTTCTTTTGTTTTTCTATAAATGGTGTTGTAGTGCAAGTTTTTGTTTTCTTCTACCTGCACCATTTGGCCTCTGAAATTACAGTGGAACAGCATCAGTTTGGTTAAGGAAAGTGGTGCTCACCCACTGGATGGTGGGTGTTCCCTCTGTGACTGGTTCACCTCAGTCCAGGGCATAAGACTGTGGTGGGGGCATATGGTGGCTAATGAAGAACACGTTTTACAAGTTCCCAGTACTAACTCCTTGTTACTAATGGTGGCCCTGTTGTGTATTTGAAAATATCTCCACTGCCTCTACTGAGCTCTTCCAAAATGGATGGAAAAGGCAGTGGAAGTTCATAATTTTGTGACTCCACCCCCCTACCAGCATTAGCTATTGGCCCTGCTATATTGTTTCAGGCATCTCAGTTTTCTCAACCTAGCTCTGTTGGGTTGGGTGGGCCTCCAGAGGCTAGTTTATGTTCTTGTGGCTCTTACCTTTCTGCCAGCATTGGAAGACAGCACCTCTTCACTGCCCAGGGCTTCTCAGCTTTTTATAGGAGGTTCTGCAGGATGGTGTAGCTCTGGAAGCAAGTTCTCTATCTCTCGGATATAGATCCACTTCCTGCCAACAATGGCTATTGGCACCACTGTTATATACCCACATCTACTAGGGCAGTGATCGGCAAACTCATTAGTCAACAGAGCCAAATATCAACAGTACAACGATTGAAATTTCTTTGGAGAGCCAAATTTTTTAAACTTAAACTATATAGGTAGGTACATTGTTATTAAGTTAATTAGGGTACTCCTAAGCTGGCCTTTGCTAAAAACATCCTCAATCTGATTGAGGTACATTCACTGAGGTCGACCCCTTCCAACTCTCCCATCCACACTCGTCTAGTATACTTGTTTCGTTTATTTCCTTTCATTCATCCTCTCTATATGTCCACCCCCCACTGCTTCTAATGCCACTTCTTCAAAATAGACTCGCCCAGGCCGAAAACTGACTTCTGCCCATGGGCCACGAAGTTTCAATCGCATTGTATGTGCGTGCCCACATGTGGTATTTTGTGTAAGAGCCACACTCAAGCGGCCAAAGAGCTGCATGTGGCTCATGCGCAGCGGTTTGCAAACCACTATACTAGGGTCTGCCATTATGGGGAGGGGAGAAGGAAGATATTTTTCCCAGGGGAACTTCTGACCCTCTTACAATCCAAGATGCTACTCATGCTACACTTGAGAAACCCTGCATAAAAGAGTATATATATTTTTAATGCTTATAGCTGAGCTCTAAAATATCACTTACTTTTCACATCAACTCTATAATGTAGATAAAATTTCCTGAGTTTGTAAATAAAGAACCAAAGGCCTAAAAGTTTTCTTTCTTGTCATGAGGGAATACACTCAAGAGGCAAGTATAAAATTGTTTGAGCAAAATCTGAACTACTGAGTCCAACACTTGACCCCTAACGTCTCACGTGATATGTGGGAGGGCTCTTGGTAAAAAGACCTGAAAATACCTACATCTAAGTCTAACACTGGCCCACAACATTGATACTCAAAGTGGTACACAGACCAGGACATGTAGCATTAATATTAACTGAGAAATAATTACAAATACACCACCTCTGGGTAAAAGGGTTAAAGAGAAAAACTTATTGTGCTTAGCATATATCTTACAGGAAGCTTGCAACCTTGAGCAACCTTGCAACCTAGAGGGCCCAGATAACCACTAACCATCTGACGCTGGGAGGAACCAAGGACGGAATGGACCCCTATGTCAGCAGAGTGACTTACAGCCAGCAAAAATTAATAAAAACCTATCTCTCCCTGCTCTCGTCACTGATGGCCTTCACAGTCTCAGTCCACCTGCACCCAGGTACCGGGAATAAAAATCTCTTTTGATACATTATGGCCTCATGTCATAGGTGTGCAACCCAGGCCCACTCTGAACCTTTCACTGGGTCCACCATGTAGCTGTCAAATCAGAATCCACTATTGAACAAGATCGCCAAATGACTCATTTACACATTGATGATAGAGAAGTTATCACCTAGAATGTTGTTTATCAATATCCCACTATTAACATGTTTTCTAGAAAATTCTTTGTAGTGGAAATGTTGAGTAGCATCCCTGGCTTTGAACCATTCAGTGGCAGTAACATTTTTCCACTTGTGATGACCAAAAATTTCTCCAGGCAATGCCAAATGTCCCTGCAGGTTAAACCACCCCTGGTTGAAAACCCCTGGCCTAGAACATGAGAACTAGAAAAAAATTAATGGAGGTCCAATAATAGTTCATCCCTTACTCAGTCTATCATTTTGGTCAGATCACTTCACCTTCTGAACAACATTTCTCAAATGTAGAAAGAGGTATATAATAGTATGAGTTTTAACAAATGGAGTTTTGTAGAAATTAAATGAGATAATCTATGTAAGACTCTAAGCTTGGTTCATAGTGCACAAAAACTTCTAAGTATATAATATTATTAACCAACATTTCATAAATGAAGTGCTAAATAACAGCTCTTAAGCTCCAAAGTCCATGGTTTTATAACAAAGGAACACTCCTATCTCTTGTTGAAGAGGGTAATAACAATTTCCTAGAGTCTCAGTTGCTCCTAGCCACAAGTGAATACTTTGGAGGTCCACAAGACGTAGTCTGATAGGTTCCTCAGTCTTAGATGTAGAGAAAACATTAACCCAAGGTTGGTATATGATGCAAGGATATTAAAACTCCGGAAGGCAGGTGAGTTTACAGAGAAGGAGTAAAAAAACTGGATTCACTTGACTTTTAATTTGGCCTCTTGGGAGGAGAAATAGCAGGGATAATTTCCTCTGTGTCCAGACCAGTGTCTCTCAGGGAAGTAATGTGCTCAGAGGAGGGAGTAACAATGGAAACAGTGCCTAATGAGCAGACATGGGGAGCTGTATATATCTCCTCTACTGTAGTCCCTCAGGGTGGCCGTACTTGAGCTGGACAGGACATGGGTGTTGCTTTTGGATTCCTATGTCTGGTGCAGGAACTGATGCTTCCCTCCTTCCCCTTGTTCTGTCTGGGAACAGAGCTTCAGTCTCCACCATCAACCATCCAGAATACAGATTTGCACACAGAGATCTCCTTCTCAGAAACCCCACCCAGGTGAGTCAGAAGGCCCATTAGGTACTTCACACAATGTTCAGTGATATTGGACATGGGGAACTTTTACCTGAGGTCACCAGAGATGCAAACCAATCTAGTATCAAGCCAAAAAATTGTCATGTTTGTTTGGTAAGTAGACTCATTATTTGTAATAAATTTATTTAACATGTTAAAAAAAAGAAGTGTCTTTTGGACTCAAGTACGTTGTTATAGTTAAGTGATGGCAAAGGAAGTTCAATTGAATGAAAACTAACAGGGAATGGGAGTATAAAGGGGTTTCAGTAGAATTAGAACATATCTGAGTTTTGCAGTGAAGAGGAGCTGTAAAATAGAGAATTAAGTTTGAAGGCCTGTGCAGTGAACTGAGAGCATTTCTTTCAGTGTTTAAGATGGAATGTATTTGAGCATGCTCGTTTTTATTAGAAATACTCAGACCCAAGGGGATAGATAAATATTACTTTGCAACACTTCTTGAGACATAATTCACAACACTGTTTCACATGTTGGCTATTCATATGAAAATTTGCATTTAATATGCAAAAAGAGTATGCTGATGAGCTTTATAATTATTCTATTACCTAGAAGTGGGAAAACAATAGAGACATTGGAGGAGATGAAGAAAAAATTAGGCCTCAGCTCATGACCTTTAATAACTACTCATTTACTAACAGGAAGAAACTATACTAAGCTTTTTATATAGTAACTAAACCTGTCAACCACTCCAGGCAAAGGAAATTTCCACTATTTCAATGAGTAAGTTAAAATCTAGAATGATTCAGTTGGCTTTCCACGGACAAACCGCTAATATATGGTAGATCTGAGATTCAAAAGCAGTTTTCTGATTCCAACAGTTTTGCATTTGATATCATTTAGAAAGTCTTTAATCATTTCATCATTAAATATCTACTGCTATTGTTGTATGTTGTACATTTCTGTTGTAAATCATGAATTTATTCCCTTGGCTCATTTTTCTAGTGGGATGTTAAATCAGTAAGGCATCTTCACATTGTAAGATATCATTCCTTTCTCCTGAGAATTTATTGTTTTTGCTGCTTTATTAATTATTCTGGGCATAATGGGGACATAATAACTGAAATTTGAATGCTGCCAGAACCAAGGAAGCTTACTCCTCATCACAAACTCTCAAGAACCACCTGAGCATTTTATTTATTTTTTAATCTTTATTGTCGAAAGTATTACATAGGTCCTTCTTTTCCCCCCTTTAACCTCTCCCCACCCCAGGCCCTCACTACCCCATTGTCTGTATACACAGGTTAGGCATATAGGCATACCAGTTCATTGGTTAATCTCTTCCCACCCACCTTCCCCTGTCTTCCCTCTGAGGTTCAACAGTCTGTCCATGCTTCTGTGACTCAGGGTCTATTTTTGATCATCAGTTTATTTGGTTCATTAGATTCCATGTATGAGTGAGATCATGTGATACTTATCTTTTCTGACTGGCTAATTTCCCTCACCATAATACTCTCCAGGTCCATCCATCCTGTTGCAAATGGTAAGACTTCTTTCTTTTTTATTGCCATGTAGTGTTTCATTGTGTTAATGTACTACAGTTTTTTTATCCACTCATCTGCTGATGGGCACTTAGGCTGTATCCAAGTGTTAGCTATTATAAATTGCACTGCTATGAACACAGGGGTGCATATATTCTTTCTGATGAGTGTTTCAGGTTTCTTAGGATATATTCCTAGGAACAGGATGACTGAGTCAAATGGGAGTTCCATTTTTAATTTTTTGAGGAAACTCCATACTGTTTTCCACAGTGGCTGCACCAGCCTGCATGCCCACCTGCAGTGTACTAAGGTTGAGCATTTGAGATCTTTTTTCCTAACACATGTTTACATCTTTCCCCTCTCTGCGTTTGAGGTGCTTTTTATGTTTTCTTAAATCAAGGACTACAAATAGTCATCTGCGTACAGAACCCATGTTTACATGTTCACGGGAGATTTACCAACTGAATGTGATACTATTTTCACATTTTTCAATGTAAAGATAATCTGATGTTGACATCTTCCTTGGCTCAGTTCTTTCCTACTTATTGTGGCTGGAGTTAAGTAGAGCCTTGTAGTAACATGACCCTAGCAGGTCAGAGTGCACTGTGAGGGTCTGTGTGTGTGTGTGTGTGTGTGTGTGTGTGTGCGTGTTGGTTGTTTTGTGCTTGTGTATTTTGTGGGGCCTGAACAGTTGAAGGGCAGCAGTACCTGAGCCCATACACTCTAAATGTGACCCTTAAAATAAAGGTGCCAGAATGTGAGGAAACAATGAAATTGAAGGGTCATTTCAACTGAAAGGATTTTTTTGGAAACAAAATTTATACACTGAAGGGAACAACAGGTAATGAAGGGCTTCCTTGTGTCTTAAAGTTTAAGCAACAGCAAAGAGGCCACCTCATTCCTCAACTTTCTCTGACCTCTTCTCTCATCCCTCTTGCTCACACCCCTCTACGCACTGGCTCCTTTTGGAGCCTTAAATATCTGAGACTGTGTCATTTTCATGGTCTTTGCTTGGCTCTTTCACTTACAGGGCACACACTTCCCCAGATATCTTTGTGTCTTTCTCTCTGTCTTCCTTGAGGTCTTTGTTCAAATGTCACCTTGTTTGCAGGGCTTTCTGAACTCCCAGTGAAAGAATAACACCCTCACCCACTCTTTCTTATAACTATTTTTTTCTTCACAGCACCTTTCCAATCTGACATGACTTGTTTTATTGTACATATGTTTTCACCATCATTAAATTCTGGGCTTTTGTTTCCCAGTATCCTCTACCCTCTGCCTAGTGATGGTCAGTACTCAACATATATTCCTAAAGTACAGCAAAGCAATTATCATTAAAACGGTGCATTACATGACCTCCTGGGGAAAAGGTCGATGTGGGATAGAAACTCCTAATGAAAGATGTCAGGGGAGATCCATAAAGATGACAAGATCCATTCAAAATACATATATTGATTCTTGCCCTGGCCAGTTTTGCCCAGTGGTTAAAGCATCAGCCCACTTTAGGGTCTTGAGTTCGATTCCAGTCAATAGCACGCACCTTGGTTGCAGGCTGGATTCCTGGCTCTATATGGGAGGCATCAATAAATGTGTTTCTGTCACATCAATGTTTCTCTCTGTCTCTCTCCCCACCTCCCTCCCTTCCTCTCTCTCTAAAATAATCAATGGAAAAAATATCCTCAGATGATTTTTTTAAAGGTATATTAATCATGATGACAAAATACATATGGTAGTATTTCAGTGTTACTAATACTGCTTTGTGTAAAAATTAATCATATAATATTTTTGTTCTTAGTCATCACCTCCACCACATGGTACAAGGCAATACCTCAATTTCAGAATTTATTCTCCTGGGAGTTTCAGAGGAACCAGAACTGCAGCCCCTCATATTTGGGCTTTTCCTCTCCATGTACCTGATCACTGTATTGGGAAACCTGCCCATCATCCTGGCCGTCAGCTCAGACTCCCACCTCCACACGCCCATGTACTTCTTCCTCGCCAACCTGTCCTTGGTAGACATTGGTTTCACTTCCACCACCGTCCCAAAGATGCTGGTAAATATACAGACACAGAAGAAAGTCATAACCTATGAAGGCTGCATCACACAGACTTATTTTTTCGTACTCTTTGCAGTGTTGGACGAATTGCTCCTGACCGTGATGGCCTATGACAGGTATGTGGCCATCTGCCACCCCCTGCACTACACAGTCATCATGAACCCCCGGCTCTGTGGACTGCTGGTTCTGGTGTCCTGGATCATGAGTGCCCTGTATGCCTTGTTACAAAGCTTAATGGTGTCAGGACTGTCCTTCTGTGTAGACTTGGAAATCCCTCACTTTTTCTGTGAACTCAATCAGATGGTCCAACTTGCCTGTTCTGACACCTTTCTTAATAACATGGTGATGTATTTTGGAGTTGTGTTGCTGGGTGGTGGTCCCCTTGCTGGGATCCTTTACTCTTACTCTAAGATAGTGTCCTCCATACGAGGAATCTCATCAGCTCAGGGGAAGTATAAAGCATTTTCTACGTGTGCATCTCACCTCTCAGTTGTCTCCTTATTTTATTGTGCAAGCCTAGGAGTGTATCTCAGTTCTGCTGCTACCCAAAGCTCACACTCAAGTGCAACAGCCTCAGTGATGTATGCTGTGGTCACACCCATGCTCAACCCTTTCATTTACAGTCTGAAGAACAAAGACATAAAGGAGGCTCTGAAAAGATTTGTTGGGATGACAGACATAAAAGGTCCAGTTGTCCTAGGGATGAGGAAGTGCCCATGATTACAGGGATCAAAGTCTTAGAGTCAGAAATTGCTATTCTTTGTTTAGCATGTGGTTGTAGAACTTGCTTTTTTATTTTTTTGTCTGGAATTTCTATTTGTCATTTTCAACTTCTCTATACAATTTAAGTAAGCACTTTAAATATGTTTTTATTGATTTTAGAGAGAAAAGAAGGGAGAGGGATAGAGAGACAGAGAAATTGATGAGAGAGAAATATTGATTGGCTGTCTCCTGCATGCTCCCTACTTTAGGTCAAGCCCACAACCCTGAACCAGGAATCACTGGTGACCTTTTGTTTCATGGGTCAATGATCAACCACTGAGCCACATCAGCCGGGCATAAGCAACTGCTTTATTAAGCTTTTTGCTCTGTTTATGAACTGTTTTCCCCTGTGTCTTTGTTCCTACTTTTACAGTTTCCCCAACCTTACTCAGAAATACTTAGAAATTCCAGTTTATTTCATGGGCAACAGAGATTTCTTTAGACACAGACAACAGCATGACATTTATCAGAAGGAAGGAGGTGGGGTACTAGAAAGTAAAGGGTGTCAAATATGTGGTTACAAGATGATTTGACTGTGGGTGGTGGATACACAATGCAATATACAGATCATGTATCATAGAAATATACACTTAAAATCTATATGGTCTTGTTAACCAATGTCACCCCAATAAATTTAGTTTAAAAAGTGAATAATTGGTACATCTCCACAATGGAATGCTGTTTTGCTATAAAAAAGGAAGGAACTCCTACCATTTGCAACAGCATGGATGGACCTGGAGAGCATTATGCTAAACAAAATAAGTCAGTCAGGGAAAGATAAATATCACATGATCTCTCATTTGTGTAATATAATGAACAACATAAACTATATAAACTGATGAACGAAAACAGATCCAGAGACAGAGAAGCAGCAATCAGACTGTCAAACCTCAGAGGTAATGTAGGGGAAAGTGGGGATAAGGGGGAGATACCAACCAAAGGACTTGTATGCATGCATATAAGCATAAACAATGGACACAGACACCAGGGAGTGAGGGCATGAGTGGGTGGGGGAAAGGGGTTGCGGGGGATCAGGACACATATGTAAATCCTTAATCAATAAAGAAAAATTTTAAAAAGTGAATTATTTCTTCTCTGATTACATACATAGTCGTATGTAATTTTATCTTATTTTATAGATTGACTAGAGGCCCGGTGCATGATATTTGTGCACAGGAGGGATTTCCCTCAGTGCAGCCTGCACCCTCTCCAATCTGGGACCCCTCGAGGGATTTCTGACTGCTGGTTAAACCGGCAGTCTGAAATCTCTCTCTTAATCCGGGACCGCTGGCTCCTAACCGCTCACCTGCCTGCCTGCCTGCCTGGCTGATGGCCCCTAACCACCTCTGCCTGCTGGCCTAATGCCCCTAACTGCTCCCCTACCTGCCAGATTGCCCCTAACCACCTCTTCCTGCCAGCAAGATCGCCCCCTAACTGCCCTCGCCTGCAGGCTTGATCACCCCCTAACTGCCCTCCCCTGCAGGCTTGATTGCTCCCTAACTGCTCTCCCCTGCCAGCCTGATAGCCCCTAACTGTTCTCTCCTGCCTGCCTGATCAACCCTAACTGCCCTCTCCTGCCAGCCTGATCTACCCTAACCACCTCTGCCTCGGCCCCTGCCACCATGGCTTTGTCCAGAAGGACATCCAGAAGACATCCGGTCTAATTAGCATATTACCCTTTTATTAGTATATATTACTTGTAAGTGGTATTACTCATGTGGAAAAAACTTCACTTAGCTACAAAGGTCATTCATATAATTTCACCCAGGAAAATCTTTTTGTTGTTGCTGTTTTTCTGTGTGTTTTTTTCTATTGTTATTTTTACTCTTTTTTGTTTTTTAGTTTTCATCCTCCTTTGAGCTTTTTAAAAAATCTTTATTGTTGAGAGTTATACAGATATCCTCTTTTTATCTCCCCATTATCCCCCCCAACCAGATCCTGCCCCACCCTAGACCTTCACCTCTCTATTATCTGTGACCAGAGGCAATGCATATATGCATATGAGATCTTTGGTTAATCTCTTCCTCCACCCACTCCCCTGTTCCTTCTGAGATTCACCAGTCTGTTCCATGTTTCCATGCCTCTGGTTCTATTTTATTCACCAGTTTATTTGTTCATTAGATTTCTTATTCATTTATTTTCATTTCAGATTCAATTGTTGATAAATATGTATTTATTGCCACATTTCCTTCTCCTTCTCCTCCTCCTCCTCCTTCTCCTTCTCCTCCTCCTCCTCCTCCTCCTCCTCCTCCTCCTCCTCTTTTTCCTTCTCCTTCTCCTCCTCCTCCTCCTCCTCCTCCTCTTCCTCCTCCTCCTCCTCCTCCTTCTCCTCCTTCTTCTTCTCCTCACTCGTCTTAAAGAATACCCTTCAACATTTCACATAATACTGGTTTGGTGGTAATGAACTCCTTTAGCTTTTTCTTGTCTGTGAAGCTCTTTTTCTGACCTTCAGTTCTAAATGACAGCTTGCCTGGGTAGAATAATCTTGGTTGTATATCATTGCTATCTGCCGGAGTCCATTCATTGTCTTCACTAGCTGAGTTTAGACAGAGACCCCCAAAAGCTAGTAACCTTTGAAGTCCTAGCAAAGGTCAGAACTGTGCACCACCCAGTTAATCTAGGAACCACCCAGTTAATTTAGGTAATAATAGTTGAAGCATCATCCCCACCTTAGTTCACTTAATTCCTTAGATACTTATGTAGATCCTTGTTGATTATTGTTGATCAGATACTCTGCCTATTCCTGGAAATCATCTATTGATGAGCTAATCAGATACTTTGTCTATTCCTGGAAATTGTCTGCTGATCTGTGTGTCATTGAAACATCCTTACCCTAAGGGCTACTCCAGATCAATAAAAGATTGGAGCAGCCTAAGCATGGGTGGAAGTCCCTCTCCTTGAGTTGGACTTGCCCGCCTGGTCCTCCAATATTTCAAAAATTATCTCGTGTCATTTATCTCTCATTTGTTGTGCAGGTCCTCTTTCAGATACCGAACCCTACTCCACGTGGGACATAGAAGGAAACACACTCGACAGCTATCCATCACTGAATATTACTTCCCTTTCTCTTTTGGCCTGCAAAGTTTCTGTTGAGAAATCAGCTGACAGTCATAAGGATGGTTACCCCCTTGTGGGTAAATAACTGCTTTTCTCTGGCTGCTTTTAAAATTATCTTTGTTTTTAACCCTTGGCATTTGCATTATGATATGTCTTGGTGTGGGCCTCTGTGGGTTCCTCTTGTTTGGAACTCTGCACTACCTGGACTTATAAATCTGCATCTTTCACCAGTTAGGGGAAGTTTTTTGTCATTATTATTTCAAATTGAATTTCAATATCTTTTTTTATTTTAAGTGTTATATTTTTTATTATTGTATTTAAATTCTTTATTGTTTAAAGTATTATATAAGTCTCATTTTTCCCCCATTGACCTCTCCCTGGTTGCTCCCATCCCCCACCACAATGCCTCATCCCCCTGCTGTCTGTGTCCATTAGTTATGCTCATATACATGCATACAAGCCATTTGATTGATCTCTTATCTCCCCCCACCCCCCACCCCCCACCCTCACCTTCCCCCTTAGGTTGAACAGTCTGTTCAATGCTTCTGGCTCTATTTTTGTTCATCAGTTTATGTTCTTCATTACATTCCACAAATGAGTGAAATCATGTGATATTTATCTTTCTCTGACTGGCTCATTTCTCTTAGCACAATGCTTTCCAGTTTCATCCGTGCTGTTGCAAATGGTAAACATTCCTTCTTTTTTACAGCAGCTTACTATTCCATTGTATAGATGTAACACAGTTTTTAAGCTACCACTCTGCTAATCATCCGAGAGATGCAAATCAAAACAACAATGAGGTACCATCTCACACCTGTCAGAATGGCTATCATCAACAAATCAACAAATGACAAGTGCTGGAGAGGATGTGGAGAAGAAGGAACACTTGTGCACTGCTGGTGGGAATGCAGACTGGTGCAGCCACTATGGAAGACAGTATGGAGTTTCCTCAAAAAACTAAATATGGCACTCCCATTTGACCCTGTGATCCCACTTCTAGGAATATATCCCAAGAAACCAGAAACACCAATCAGAAAGGATATATGCACCCCTATGTTCATAGCAGCACAATTCACCATAGCTAAGATCTGGAAACAGCCTAAGTTCCCATGAGTAGATGAATAGATTAGAAAACTGTGGTACATCTACACGATGGAATACTATGCTACTGTAAAAAAGAAGGAACTCTTACCATTTGCAACAACATGGATGGAACTGGAGAGCATTATACTAAGTGAAATAAGCCAGTCAATGAAGGAAAAATACCACATGATCTCACTCATTTATGGATAATAAAGACCATTATAAACTTATGAACAAAAATAGGTACAGAGGCAGAGCAGCCTCGAACAGACTGTCAAACTGCAGCGGGAAGGCCGGGGAGGGTTGGGGGGCAAGTGGGGTGGGTGTAAGAGATCAACCAAAGGATTTGTATGCATGCATATAAGCATAACCAATGGACAAAAGACACTGGGGGTTAGGGGAGGCCAGGGGATTGTCAAGGGAGGGAAAAAAATGAGACATATGTAATACTCTTTGTAATACTTTAAGCAATAAAAAATTTAAATAAATAAATAAATAAATAGAAAAAAAGTGGCAAGTATAAACTTGTTTGAGCAAAATATGAACTACTGTGTCTAACACTTGACCCCTAATGTTTCACATGATATGTAGGAGGACTCTTTTTTAAAAAGACCTGAAAATACCTACATCTAAGTCTAACACTGGCCCACAACATTGATACTCAAAGTGGTACACAGACCAGGACATGTAGCATTAATATTAACTGAGAAATAATTACAAATACACCACCTCTGGGTAAAAGGGTTAAAGAGAATAAAATGGGGCAGAGAAAAACTTATTGTGCTTAGCAGATATCTTACAGGAAGCTTGCAACCTTGAGCACCGCATAGCCCAGATAACCACTAACCATCTAACGCTGGGAGGAACCAAGGACGGACCAGACCCTTATGTCAGCAGAGTGGCTTACAGCCAGCAAAAATTAATAAAAACTTATCTCTCCCTGCTCTCTTCACTGATGCCTTTCTTGGTCTGAGTCCACCTGCATCCAGGTACCTGAAATAGCAAACTCTTTTCATACATTATGGCCTCATGGCATAGGTGGGCGACCCCAGCCCACTCCGAACCTTTCACTGGGTCCACCATGTAGCTGCCAAATCAGACTCCACTATTGAACAAGATCTCCAAATGACTCATTCACACATTGATGTTAGAGAAGTTATCACCTAAAATGTTGTTTCTCAATCTTCCCACTATTAACATGTGTTCTAGATAATTCTTTATAGTGGGGATGTTGAATAGCATCCCTGGCTTTGAACCATTCTGTGGCAGTAAAATTTTTCCAGTTGTGATGACCAAAAATTTCTCCAGGCAATGCCAAATGTCCCTGCAGGTTAAACCACCCCTGGTTGAAAACCCCTGGCCTAGAACATGAGAACTAGAAAAAAATTAATGGAGGTCCAATAATAGTTCATCCCTTACTCAGTCTATCATTTTGGTCAGATCACTTCACCTTCTGAACAACATTTCTCAAATGTAGAATGAGGTTTGTAATAGTATGGGTTTTAACAAATGGAGTTTTGTAGAAATTAAATGAGATAATCTATATAAGACTCTAAGCTTGGTTCATAGTGCACAAAATCTTCTAAGTACATCATATTATTAACCAACATTTTCTAAATGAAGTGTTAAATGACAGTTCTTAACTTGTGTTGCATGAACAAAACTCCAAAGCCCAAGGTTATTGTACCTATGGTTTTATAACAAAGGAACACTCCTCTATCCCTTGTTGAACAGGGTAATAACAATTTCCTAGAGTCTCAGTTGCTCCTAGCCACAAGTCAATACTTTGGAGGTCCATGAGACCTAGTCTGGATAGGCTACTCAGTCTTAGATGTAGAGAAAACATTAACCCAAGGTTGGTATATGATGCAAGGATATTAAAACTCCGGAAGGCAGGGGAGTTTACAGAGAAGGAGTAAAATAACTGGATTCACTTGACTTTTAATTCGGCCTCTTGGGAGGAGAAATAGCAGGAATAATTTCCTCTGTGTCCAGACCAGTGTCTCTCAGGGAAGTAATGTGCTCAGAGGAGGGAGTAACAATGGAAACAGTGCCTAATGAGCAGACAAGGGGAGCTGTATATATCTCCTCTATTGTAGTCCCTCAGGATGGCCGTTCTTGAGCTGGACAGGACATGGGTGTTGCTTTTGGATTCCTATCTCTGGTTCAGGAACTGATGCTTCCCTCCTTCCCATTGTTCTGTCTTGGAACAGAGCTTCAGTCTCCACCATCAACCATCCAGAATACAGATTTGCACACAGAGATCTCCTTCTCAGAAACCCCACCCAGGTGAGTCAGAAGGCCCATTAGGTACTTCACAAAATGTTCAGTGATATTGGAAATGGAGAACATTTACCTGAGGTCACCAGAGAGGCAAATCAATCTAGAATTAAGCCAAAAAATTGTCATGTTTGTTTGGTAAGTAGACTCATTATTTGTAATAAATTTATTTAACATGTGAAAAAAAGAGAAGTGTCTTTTGGACTCAAGTACTTTGTTATAGTTAAGTGATGGTAAAGGAAGTTCAATTGAAAGAGAACTAACAGGGAATGGGAGTATAAAGGGGTTTCAGTAGAATTAGAACATATCTGAGTTTTGCAGTGAAGAGGAGCTGTAAAATAGATAAGTTTGAAGGCCTGTGCAGTGAACTGAGGGCATTTCTTTCAGTGTTTAAGATGGAATGTATTTGAGCATGCTCCGTTTTTATTAGAAATACTCAGACCCAAGGGGATAGATAAATATTACTTTGCAACACTTCTTGAGACATAATTCACAACACTGTTTCACAGGTTGGCTATTCATATGAAAATTTGCATTTAATATGCAAAAAGAGTATGCTGATGAGCTTTATAATTATTCTATTACCTAGAAGTGGGAAAACAATAGAGACATTGGAGGAGCTGAAGAAAAAATTAGGCCTCAGCTCATGACCTTTAATAACCACTCATTTACTAACAGGAAGGAACTATGCTAAGCTTTTTATATAGTAACTAAACCTGTCAACCACTCCAGGCAAAGGAAATTTCCACTATTTCAATGAGTAAGTTAAAATCTAAAATGATTCAGTTGGCTCTCCATGGTAGATCTGAGATTCAAAAGCAGTTTTCTGATTCCAACAGTTTTGCATTTGATATCATTTAGAAAGTCTTTAATCATTTCATCATTAAATATCTACTGCTATTGTTGTATGTTGTACATTTCTGTTGTAAATCGTGCATTTATTCCCTTTGCTCACTTTTCTAGTGGGATGTTAAATCAGTAAGGCATCTTCACATTGTAAGATATCATTCCTTTCTCCTGAGAATTTATTGTTTTTGCTGCTTTATTAATTATTCTGGGCATAATGGGGACATAATAACTGAAATTTGAATGCTGCCAGAACTAAGGAAGCTTACTCCTCATCACAAACTCTCAAGAACCACCTGAGCATTTTATTTATTTTTTTAATCTTTATTGTTGAAAGTATTACATAGGTCCTTCTTTTCCCCCCATTAACCTCTCCCCACCCCAGGCCCTCACTACGCCATTGTCTGTATACACAGGTTAGGCATATAGGCATACCAGTTCATTGGTTAATATCTTCCCACCCACCTTCCCCTGTCTTCCCCCTGAGGTTCAACAGTCCGTCCATGCTTTTGTGACTCGGGGTCTATTTTTGATCATCAGTTTTTTTGGTTTATTAGATGCCACCTATGAGTGAGATCATGAGATACTTATCTTTTCTGACTGGCTAATTTCACTCAGCATAATACTCTCCAGGTCCATCCATCCTGTTGCAAATGGTAAGAGTTCTTTATTTTTTATTGCCCTGTAGTATTTCATTGTGTTAATGTACTACAGTTTTTTTATCCACTCATCTGCTGATGGGCACTTAGGCTGTTTCCAATCTTAGCTATTATAAATTGCACTGCTGTGAACACAGGGGTGCATATATTCTTTCTGATGAGTGTTTCAGGTTCCTTAGGATATATTCCTAGAAGTGAGGTTACTGAGTCAAATGGGAGTTCCATTTTTAATTTTTTGAGGAAACTCCATACTGTTTTCCACAGTGGCTGCACCAGCCTGCATGCCCACCTGCAGTGTACTAAGGTTGAGCATTTGAGATCTTTTTTCCTAACACGTGTTTACATCTTTCCCCTCTCTGCGTTTGAGGTGCTTTTTATGTTTTCTTAAATCAAGGACTACAAATAGTCATCTGAGTACAGAACCCATGTTTACATGTTCATGGGAGATTTACCAACTGAATTTGATACTATTTTCACATTCTTCAGGGTAAAGATAATCTGATGTTGACATCTTCCTTGGCTCAGTTCTTTCCTAATTATTGTGGCTGGAGTAGGTAGAGCCTTGTAGTAACATGACCCTAGTAGGTCAGAGTGCACTGTGAGGGTCTGGTGTGTGTGTGTGTTTGTGTGTGTTTGTGTGTGTGTGTTGGTTGTTTTGTGCTTCTATATTTTGGGGGGCGTGAACAGTTGAAGGGCAGCAGTACCTGAGCCCATACACTCTAAATGTGACCCTTAAAATAAAGGTGCCAGAATGTGAGGAAACAATGAAATTGAAGGGTCATTTCAACTGAAAGGATTTTTTGGTAACAAAATTGCTACATTGAAGGAAACAAGTACTGAAGGGCTCCCTTGTGTCTTAAAGTTTGAGCAACAGCAAAGAGGCCACCTCATTCCTCAACTTTCTCTGACCTCTTCTTTCATCCCTCTTGCTCACACCCCTCTATGCACTGGCTCCTTTTGGAGACTTAAATATCTGAGACTGTGTCATTTTCGTGGTCTTTGCTTGGCTCTTTCACTTACAGGGCACACACTTCCCCAGATATCTTTGTGTCTTTCTCTCTGTCTTCCTTGAGGTCTTTGTTCAAATGTCACCTTGTTTGCAGGGCTTTCTGAACTCCCAGTGAAAGAATAACACCCTCACCCACTCTTTCTTATAACTATTTTTTTCTTCACAGCACCTTTCTCAATCTGACATGACTTGTTTTATTGTACATATGTTTTCACCATCATTAAATTCTGGGCTTTTGTTTCCCAGTATCCTCTACCCTCTGCCTAGTGATGGTCAGTACTCAACATATATTCCTAAAGTACAGCAAAGCAATTTTCATTAAAACGGTGCATTACATGACCTCCTGGGGAAAAGGTCTATGTGGGATAGAAACTCCTAATGAAAGATGTCAGGGGAGATCCATAAAGATAACAAGATCCATTCAAAATACGTATGTTGATTCTTGCCCTGGCCAGTTTTGCCCAGTGGTTAAAGCATCAGCCCACTTTAGGGTCTTGAGTTCAATTCCGGTCAATAGCACACACCTTGGTTGCAGGCTGGATTCCTGGCACTAGTCGGGCCATGTATGGGAGGCATCAATGAATGTGTCTCTGTCATATCAATGTTTCTCTCTGTCTCTCTCCCCCACCTCCCTCCCTTCCACTCTCTCTAAAATAATCAATGGAAAAAATATCCTCAGTTACTCTAAGATAGTGTCCTCCATACGAGGAATCTCATCAGCTCAAGGGAAGTATAAGGCATTTTCTACGTGTGCATCTCACCTCTCAGTTGTCTCCTTATTTTATTGTGCAAGCCTAGGAGTGTATCTCAGTTCTGCTGTGTATCTTCATTTACAGTCTGAAGAACAAAGACATGGGATGCATCAATGAATGGGTCTCTGTCACATCAATGTTTCTCTCTGTCTCTCTCCCCCACCTCCATCCCTTCCACACTCTCTAAAATTATCAATGGAAAAAATATCCTCAGATGATTTTTTTAAGTTATATTAATCATGATGACAAAATACATATGGTAGTATTTCAGTGTTACTAATACTGCTTTGTGTAAAAATTAATCATATAATATTTTTGTTCTTAGTCATCACCTCCACCACATGGTACAAGGCAATACCTCAATTTCAGAATTTATTCTCCTGGGAGTTTCAGAAGAACCAGAACTGCAGCCCCTCATATTTGGGCTTTTCCTCTCCATGTACCTGATCACTGTGTTGGGAAACCTGCCAATCATCCTGGCCGTCAGCTCAGACTCCCACCTCCACACACCCATGTACTTCTTCCTCTCCAACCTGTCCTTGGTAGACATCTGTTTCACCTCCACCACCGTCCCAAAGATGCTGTGGAACATCCAGACACAGAGCAGAGTCATCACCTATGAAGGCTGCATCACACAGATGTATTTTTTCTTATTATTTGCAGGACTGGACAACTTCCTCTTGACCGTGATGGCCTATGACAGGTATGTGGCCATCTGCCACCCCCTGTACTACATGGTCATCATGAACCCCCAGCTCTGTGGACTGCTGGTTCTGGTGTCCTGGATCATGAGTGCCCTCTATGCCTTGTTACAAAGCTTAATAGTGTCAGGACTGTCCTTCTGTGCAGACTTGGAAATCCCTCACTTTTTCTGTGAACTCAATCAGATGGTCCAACTTGCCTGTTCTGACACCTTTCTTAATAACATGGTGATGTATTTTGGAGTTGTGTTGCTGGGTGGTGGTGCTCTTGCTGGGATCCTTTACTCTTACTCTAAGATAGTGTCCTCCATACGAGGAATCTCATCAGCTCAAGGGAAGTATAAGGCATTTTCTACGTGTGCATCTCACCTCTCAGTTGTCTCCTTATTTTATTGTGCAAGCCTAGGAGTGTATCTCAGTTCTGCTGCTACCCAAAGCTCACACTCAAGTGCAACAGCCTCAGTGATGTATGCTGTGGTCACACCCATGCTCAACCCTTTCATTTACAGTCTGAAGAACAAAGACATAAAGGAGGCTCTGAAAGGATTTGTTGGGATGACAGGCATAAAAGGTCCAGTTGTCCTAAGGATGAGGAAGTGGCCATGA
>NW_005872212.1:95317-98718 GCF_000147115.1 Myotis lucifugus
CCGAACACCTTGAGGGCTCAGGGTGCTCACCTAATAAGCACAGTCTTCGGAATCCGACATTGCTGTTCCTGTTTCTGACCCTCCTCCCCACACCTTACGTTGGTATCAGGCCAATTCCTGAAATGTCCTCCTGGCCCTGATGCTGACAGGCCTATTCTCCCCATCTCGACTTCTGAAGCTCTATCCAGTGAATTCCTCCGTGGCTCAGGTACTGTGATCTCGTAAGGATCCGGCTCTGAGACGCGAGTGTATATCCTTCTAGCCTCAGCACCACCCCAGTCTGATCTCAGACGCATACCAGGACCCTGCAGCCACTGGGGACAGAGACCTGTGACCACAGCTACAGACCTGCAGACACGGAAAGTTCGGAGATCCCCTGCTGCAGATCCGTGAGTAGCAGAGCCCATCCCCCCTTCCCCCAGGATCGCGGGCAGTGCCAGAGTAACTAACTGATAGACCTACCCCTTGCCGGGGCCTCAGCGCTGCAGAAACTTTGGCCTGAAAGTGCGCGAGCACCTTAGAACTGATCCTATGCGCACTTCGGGCTTCAGAGCCCTGGGCTGGGAGCAAAAACGCGCACAGCACCAGGAACTAATCCTGTGCGCACTGCTGGCATCAGAGCCCTGGGCTGGGAGCAAAAACGCGCACAGCACCAGGAACTAATCCTGTGCGCACTGCTGGCATCAGAGCCCTGGGCTGGGAGCAAAAACGCGCACAGCACCAGGAACTAATCCTGCGCGCACTGCTGGCATCAGAGCCCTGGGCTGGGAGCAATCGCGCGAACGGGAGTTTGTCCGCCTAGCACAGGCCCAGAAACCCCGTTTCTCAGGGCAGGAGGCAGCACCAAGCACCAGTGACTTGACTGTGTTTCTTATCACCTGCGCCTGAGATCCTGATTTCCTGTGCATTCATACTAAGAGCCAGTGAATCCAATTCCTGGTGCAAGGGCACACAGGGACCCTGATTCTCAAGGTGAGGTTGCGCGAAGCAACAGAGACTCTGATACTGAACTCTTGGGGAACTCTGACTCCTGGCGCAAGCTAGGGGGCTCTGCTCTGGTGCTAAACACGCGTCAGGGGGGCCTCTATTTCAGCACAGTGCAGGCAGGGTCCCTAATTCTAAGGGCACGCGCGAGGCCACATTGAGTGTTGGCAACACTGACACAGAGCGAGCCTGGTTCCCACCAACCAACAACAACCACACATCTTAGTGTCAGAGCTCTTCAGTGACACTAGGGTGGTGGGAGCCTCCCACTGCGCACGGCCCAGGCCCACGCAACTCAACCTTTGAACCATCAGGAGATAATCAGAATGAAGAGACGACACAATACCCAGAGGAAAGACAATGAAGAATCACCAAGAAAGGAAATTAATGAAGCTGAAGCGTGCAACATGACAGAAAAAGAATTCAGAATGATGGTTGTACAATTCATTCACCGGATGGATGAGAAAATCAACAACCTATGCAAGAATCAGGAAGAAATGAAAAGTGATATAGCTACAATCAAAAACACCATGGAAAGTTTCAACAGCAGACTAGAAGAAGCAGAAGACCGAATTAGTGAGTTAGAAGATAAGGCAGAGAAACAAGCTCAATCTGAACAGCAACTGGAGAAAAGAATTAAAAAACAGGAGGAGAGCCTAAGGGAGCTTCAGGACAACATGAAACGAAGTAACATACGCATAATAGGGCTGCAAGAAGGACAAGAAGAGCAGCAAGGATTAGAAAATCTATTTGAAGAAATAATGACAGAAAACTTCCCAGATATGGGGAAGAAAAAAGTTACACAAATACAGAGAGTCCCAGGCAAGATGAACCCCAAAAGACCGACACCAAGACACGTCATAATAACGATGGCAAATGTACAAGACAAAGAGAGAATCTTAAAGGCTGCAAGAGAGAAACAGAGAGTTACCTACAAAGGGTCCCCCATCAGATTATCAAACGATTTCTCAACAGAAACACATCAGGCCAGAAAAGAATGGACGGAAATCTACAAAGTGATGCAAAGCAAAGGACTGAATCCAAGAATACTCTATCCAGCAAGGCTATCATTCAAAATTGAAGGGGAAATAAGAAGCTTCACAGACAAAAAAAGGCTAAGGGAGTTCATCACCACCAAGCCAGCAATGCAAGAAATGCTAAAGGGACTGGTGTAAAAAGAAGAAATAAAAAGCCCAGAAAGAAAGCAGCCACAAAAAAATAGAAATGGCTACAAACAAGTACCTTTCAATAATAACTTTAAATGTAAATGGACTAAATGGTCCAATCAAAAGATATCGAGTGGCTGAATGGATAAAAAAACATGACCCATACATTTGCTGTCTACAAGAGACCCACCTCATTAGAAGGGACTCACACAGACTGAAAGTGAAGGGATGGAAAAATATCTTTCAGGCAAATGGAAATGAAAAAAAAGCTGGGGTAGCAATACTTATATCCGACAAAATAGACCTCAAAGTGAAGGCCATAACCAGAGATAAGGAAGGCCACTTCATAATACTAAAGGGATCAATACAACAAGAGGATATAACCCTGATAAACATATATGCACCCAATGCAGGAGCACCCACATACATAAGAAAACTCCTGGAAGGTATCAGGGGAGAGATCGACAACAATACAATCATAGTAGGGGACTTTAATACACCACTAACATCACTGGATAAATCCGCTAGACAAAAACTCAGCAAAGAAACAGCAATCCTAAATGACTCACTAGATCAGATGGACTTAATTGACATCTTCAGAACACTTCACCCCACAGCTGCGGAATATACATTCCTCTCAGGTGCTCATGGGACATATTCAAAAATAGACCACATATTGGGTCACAAGCAAAGTCTCCACAAATTCAAGAAGATTGAAATCATAAAAAGCATCTTCTCAGACCACGATGGCATAATGTTAGAAATAAACCACAATAAAAACAACCCAAAATACTCAAACACTTGGAAGCTGAATAGCATGTTATTAAATATTGATTGGGTTACCGATGACATCAAAGAAGAAATTAAAAACATCCTGGACACTAATGACAATGAAAACACAACAATCCAAAACCTCTGGGACACAATGAAAGCAGTCCTGAGAGGGAAGTTTATAGCTCTACAGGCCTACCTCAAAAAACAAGAAAAAATGGTAGTTAATCATCTAACTCTACAACTCAAAGAATTAGAAAGAGAGCAACAAGAAAAGCCCAGAGTGAGCAGAAGGAAGGAGATAATAAAGATTAGAGCAGAAATCAATGAAATAGAGACCAAAAAAACAATACAGAAAATCAATGAAACCAAGAGCTGGTTCTTTGAAAGGATAAACAAGATTGACAAACCCCTAGCCAGGCTCACCAAGAAGCAAAGAGAGAGGTCCCAAATAAACCAAATCAGAAATGATAGAGGCGA